>NC_138222.1:24911219-25191219 GCF_964197995.2 Scardinius erythrophthalmus
AATGTAACAAATTTGAGAGGTGTAAAGTGCTCAGAACTTCACTTAATGAAAACTATTATGCCATTTTTGCTGTGTGTGTATACCAGCATCTATGCAAACTTTCCAAGCTGGCAGGTAAAGTTGTACTGGAAGAAAACTTTGTATCAACACCAGCAAACTCAAGGATCTGTTGCTAAACCATAAACAGAAACTAACACACAACAAAGAGGTTTAATGGGCAGGTTTGTGAAGGTGGAAGCATGTCTCATGGTGTAATCAGATTATGTTGTGTTTCTTCTGAGCCCTTGATCTCATTGCTGTGGAGGTGTTTCAACAGTGACTCAAGACGCTTGAAGTCTCAGCTCTATACGCCAGGAGCTCGTATCGGTTACAAAAGACTGAAGAAGCGACAGTGCGGTGAAATCCACCTCACACAACCAAGAGGCGGCTAGCGGATGTGTTCCGTTACCATAGCAACCAAATCATCAGGTGTCAAAACAAAGGCAATGCAAACATGGTCATTTAGTGGTATTTGCTAAGGCAAGTATCACATTGCTATAGCTCAAATTTTACATTCGATTTTAACAAACCCATAATCCTAAATGTGCCATCACATTAACAAAATAATTTTCATTAACATTTTCAAGCGAAATTTCTGATCACGTGGATTTCTTTTGAAATTACTAGATTTGCTGTAAAAAAAAAAGTGTGATGGCACCTTAAGAGTTAAACTGATCAAAACGAGAGCCATCATGGTTGACCATCACAACTGTAAAAATGTTTTTGAAAAAAATCCAGACACATTGAAAGCGAAACTCGAGTCCAGAGAATCTACTGTATTAAAGATGTCAAAATTTCGGAACTTTTAATAATCATTTGTCATTTAAATTGACAATCAACTAGTTTATTAATCCTTGGTGTTAATACCACAGCATGCATGTGAAGTACTCAAAAACCATAGGCTTTCATTTTCATTTAAACAAATATACCTGAACTATGCCGTCCATGTTTACTATAAATCTGAATGCCATTCAGTTGAAAATTGTAAAATATAAAAAAATGGCTATTTGTGCTGAAATTAAATCAATAAATCATGAATATCTCTCCTAGCAACCACCCAAAACACTGTAGCAACCGCACAACAGGACAGTAAAATCCACTCCGAACACCTCAGCAACCACAAGGCAAGTCCCTGGCAAACAAACACCCTGTATTGTGGAGTTTTGCATGGACAAGTACAACTCACACAACTTACAGCTTTGGCCAAACTCACTAAAAACAATCAACCAACACTGTCAGTGTGATAATCCTCAATGTTCTCCCTCTAGATAATCTACACTAGAGGTCTGGTGTGGTTGAGCGCACACACACAGACACACACACACACAGTAATCACCCCCGGAGCCTCTCTAAAGCCTAAAGGGAGATGGTGATTCTGCCATCTGGACACGTTTTACGTTACATAACTTATCAAGGCCTGGTGTTCATCAAACAGTTGAATCTCAATCAGATTTGAATTTTCATATCCTATCGAGTATGATTATGTGGAAAGGGGAGGAGCAGAATTCAGATCATCAGATATTGAGACATGTAACGAACTTTGTGTTCATTAAATACGTCTATGTGTGCAGTGAGAAATCTCCCCATGTGCACTTGTGGTTGATGTTAGCTCAGATTGTGTGCTGAATGTGTTTGAATGGAACATTGCATGGTTCAGACAGAGAACGTTCAACAAACATTTACACCTGGACATGTTTTCTCATTTTTCCCAACAGTAGTGTTTTCAGCAACACACAAACGCACACAGCAGCATTGATTCAGCTCATGTAAATACACCTCTTGATGGATTTTTAGGTCAAGATCTCGAGCACTCTGTAAAGTCTACTCCAGCACATCCCAAAGACTTTCAATGAATTTAAGGTCTGGACTCAGAGGTGCCAATTCATGTGTGAAAATAATTCTTCATGCTCCCTCCCAACCATTCTTTCACAGTTTGAGCAATGATGAATCTTTACATTGTCATCCTGGAATATGGCCATGATGTGTCTTCCTACATGGTTGTTTAAGAAATAAAAAGCTACACACTCCACTAGTCAGGGTTAAAAGAACTGTTACCAAACATACATGCTAGAAACATAATAATCACAGCAATAATGATCCAGTCATAGACTTTTAAGTATTTGCCTATTTACATCCAAATCCAAGTCCATTTGAGACATACAAAACTTCAATACTGCGAATGCATTCATTTCACAACACACTCAAACCTTATTGCAGCTGCGTAAACAAAGCATACAGGTTCATACAATAACAGCAGAAAGTGCCAGCCATCCCAACACAACTAATCCAGAAAAGTGTGGACAAGTTCATTAAAAATAGCTCTACAACTCTACAAGGAATAAATCTGGAATGGGAATAAATCTGAGACGACTTCCTATGAATCTGTAGCCTAACTGTTTCTGCTGCAGAAAGAGAGAGTGAGCATGATAATACAGCATCTGTGTGATTTCAGTTTTAATGAGTGACAGCGAAACATCCTTCCGTCTTGTTTTACATTATAACTGATACTATCCGTTAAAAGAAGCCATAGCAATTATAAGCCAAGGGTTTCTAGCTGTGCTCCTCTCTCGAGATTCGAGACCTTCTGACCATCTGCTGTGCTTTAATAGTGTGAGTGAAAGGAGAGGAAGAGGAAGAGAGAGACAGAGAGGGAGGGAGTTGAGCTGAGAGTTTGTCGCTGAGGAGAAGCAGAAGTTGAAGTCGGGGAGCCCACATCCGCTGGCTGTGTGTGGTGGAAATGCAACTGCAAGGGGAAACAGAACAACACTGTGCAACAGGGTTCGTGTTGACTCTCTCACACAGCTGGTGATGCAGAGTAGACACACTCCTGTTCTCACTTATGGAGAATTATGTGCATTTTTCACATAATGCACCGCAAGCGTAAATGACCACGCACATACTCATGCAAACAGAGTCTCCAAAAGCTGGCACATAAAGGAAGCACACACTCTTTCAAAACACAGCTGGCAAACACTCAAAAGATAATGACATAACACCAACACACACACACAAACTTAAGCTTGTGCCTAGCAGAGCTGAATTCATAATAAATCCTCTCCAACCCTGAATCTGAGAGGCTTGTTTGCTTAGGCAAAACATGACCTCATGTTCAATATTTATCAGTAAAGGTTGACCACATCCGAACACAGCAGGAAATGATTGCAGTTTCAAACGCCAGGGTCTATCTGAATGACCTATAAAAAACACAAGAGATTTTTTTAAACATCATATGACCAAAAAGATGTAGCCTAGGTAGGAAGCTCACTAGTTTTAGATGTTTTGCTAACAATAAATGTGATAAGCCGCATGAATAAGTTGCAGACGTCAACTTTCCTATTGAATGGTCATTGTGTCACTGTGTATGTAAGGCTGTCAGTGTCATTTTTACTTCCTGGTTGTCAGTTTATGACAGTGGGTGTGGACTGGACGTTTCAAACTGTTTTAGTCCTAAAAAGTAAGTACATAATCAAAAGAAAAAAAAGGAAGATACAACGCCACTTAACACTTTATCTGGAAAAATGACCGCCCATGCAGACTCATCGGGAAAGTGCCCTTACATATTTCTAAGTAAAATGGATTTTTAATGCAACTTTCAAAAATGTAGTTTTATCTTTTATAATCAAGCTGCATGACTGTTATAGGTAAAAAATAAACAAAATCAACTCTCATCTTCCGCAGATAATTTGCTCCAATTCTATCATCTAGGCTAACCACCCTCATGTCTCTCTAAACTCATATCACCCACAGAGCACAGAAGTTGTTTTTAAATAATTAAAAATGTTATAAAATAAAACTGAAATACAATAAAATAAGAAGGTCAGTGTTCACTGAACCCAGTGTGATTAGGCTATCTAGACTAATGAGTCTTAAAGGGATAGTTCACCAAAAAATGAAAATCCCATGATTTACTCTCCCTCAAGCCATTCTAGGTATGACTTTCTTCTTTCAGTCAAACACAATCGGAGTTATATCCTGGCTCTTCCAAGCTTTAAGTGAGCTTTAAAAAAAAAAAACACCTCCATCCATTATAAAAGTGCTCCATACAGCTCCGGGGGGTTAATAAAGGCCATCTGAAGCGCAGCAATGCATTTTTCAAAAAAAAAAAAATATCCATATTTATAACTTTATAAACTATAATCACTGGCTTATGTACGTGAGTCTAGTTCCAGTGGAAAAGTGACCTCTGACCCGAAGCATGACATAATGGCGAACGCGGAAGTGCAGAGGATAGAGCAAAACAAAACACCAGTCACGAATTAGAAGTCTGAAACGACAATTTTTTAAAGAGAAATGTCGGAGGAGCTTCAGTTTGTTGCCCAGCCCTGTTTGTTTGAACCGCGAGAGGCGTCTACTCTAACCTAAGTTTACTATACGATACATGACATCCTACGTCATGTGTCGGGTCAGAGGTCACTCTTCAGCCGGAACTCGAAAGCCAGAAAACTATGGCCGTCACCGAAAGCCTTTTATTAATTATACCAATCAAACTTTTATTACAGACTCAGGGTCCAATTTTTAAAACACACCCAACATATAACACAACAACAATAAAAAAGAAATAAAAAATAATAATTAAAAAAACAGTATATTATATATAGTTTATAAAGTTATAAATATGGATATTTTTTTTACAAAAATGTATCGCTTTGCTTTAGAAGGCCTTTATTAACCCCCCGAGCCGTATGGATAACTGTTATGATGAATGGATGTGCTTTTTTGGGCTTCAAAAACCAAGGTACCATTCACTGCCATTATAAAGCTTGGAAGAGCCAGGATATTTTTTAATATAAATCCAGTTGTGTTTAGCTGAAAGAAGAATGTCATATACACCCAGGATGGTTTGATGGAGAATATGGGATCATTTTCATTTTTGGGTGAACTAATGGTCTAAAATCCCTCAATTCATATGTATTACTTTTACAATGTCTTGATGAAACTGCTTTTTTTCCAATACTATTGCAGTCAGTGGGGCCCATCAACTGTTTGGTACCTATATTTTTCAAAATGTCTTTTGTGTTCAGCAGAAGAAATAAATTCATACAGGTTTAGAGTAAATTGATGGTGAGTAAATGATGATAGAATTTTAATTTTTGGGTGAACTATCTCTTTAAGAGTAGAGCTGTATGATTCATCGATAAAACATTTTTTCTCGATTCAAACAGCCACACAATCTCCTTCCTAAATGGCAAAGATTTGGCTATGTCTCTTAAAGGGCACCTATTATGACTCTTTTCACAAGATGTAAAATAAGTCTCTGGTGTCCCCAGAGTATGTATGTGAAGTTTTAGCTCAAAATACCCAACAGATAATTTTTTACAGCATTTTCAAATTGTCATTTTTTGGGGAAAAAAGTGCTGTTTTAGTGTGTGCCCTTTAAATGCAAATTAACTGCTGCTGCACGGCACAGGGGGCGGAGCCTCACGAGCTCGCGCTCAGAACCAGGACAATCTCATCTGATAATATCAGAACAGAAACTCTCAGTAGCGGTGTTCATTTCGACTCGGAGTCGGACAATAATGCCCACAGAGCCAGAGAATATATGCTGTATGGAGATAGAACAGGTATAGTTTAGTTTAATTATGGTTGTAATTTACTTGTCATCTGCTTTTATCCACTATTAATACAAGCCTGCTGTAGCAGACCCTGTCTGAATGATGACCAAAATATACTGATGAGTTCAGTGAAGTTTATTGTACATCACACAAAAGATGAAGTGTTAGTTTTACTCCAGAGAGCTGAATAAACACAGTATAAGGAGTGAGCATTAAAGTAATCCATAAACTCTCTCTCTCTCCCTTTCATTATCATCAACATACACAGCGAAGTACACAAAACACTCGTTACAACTAACAGTAAACAAATATAAACACACCTTTTCAGTGGGTGCTTAATAAACTGGTAAACCTCATATCCGTAAAATGACTCGATGAGCTGTCATAAAGTGCGCGCTCTCACTTTCATTTCTGCCGTGGTCAGTAACGTTAGTCCTGTCGCTCTGAAGACTGTAAGCTGGATCACAAACAGTACAGATCCATCCTCGAGTAACAACGAGAGTAAATGAAGACTGCTATGTTCATACATCCAACAACAACAACACACCTCAATCGCTTAGGAGACATTCTTGTCTACTGCTGCTCAAGCGTCGAAACAATGGCGGACTCTGTGTCCAGCTCACTCAGGGCGGGTCTGGGCTCAAACTGAAGTGTCACTCAACAGTCATGGGAGGGGCCTGTGCAATTCTACGTCACATTGAGCCAAATCTGAGAACAGCTCATTCTGAGACAGTGCTTATGATTTATTGAGATTGAAACACTGGGTGGATTTTTATCATTCTAGGGTGGTTTTGCTCACACACTGCCAACACACATTTATGTTCAAACACCATGTAAAAGTGAATTTTGCATAGGAGCCCTTTAAACCTTTGACAGAATCATACCGGAACATTTAAATCTGCATTGGTGCTGTCGCTGACCTAGAGAAGAAGGCTATCTAGGTATGAAACAGCTTCACAAACAGTCTTTTCAAACACACAGTGTGATTATTTCCATGTTACAAATATTCAAATTATCACACAAGTACTGGAATAAAAGTTTATAGTTCGGATATGAACACTGATGTCTACAGAGCTGATGTCAAAATAGAGCAAATCACCTTTTGAAAGTAACTTGGCGCTCTTGAAACAAACAAAAAATTGTGATTTTCAATTTATCCAGAATCGTGCAGCTAATGCCATCAAAACATTTGATTACAGTCAGCTTCCTTCAGAACAATCATATAAACCCCCACCCCAAATTCAATATTTAAATTTTTCCCCAATATTTTGAGCATCGCGGACAGTGAGCTTGCTGTGCCTAGTACAGTATTTGCTCTGCTGGTGCGTCTGTGCTCTTTGCATCCGTATTCTGTCTCTGGCCTGTGTTAACGTCCTGTTTACAGACTTAGTAATATTTCCACACATATGACATTTTGAAATTATTGTAATGCAGTTTGTGTGCAAGTCCAAAACAGAGATCAGTCAAAATAAAACAAACCATTGTCAACCAGTGCATCTCTACATAAAGGTGAGTGAATGATGACAGAAAATAAATTTTTTGGGTGAACTATCCCTTTAAATTTGTGTTGTTATTGTTTATAGCTGAGACGTGGACTTTGCTACTCTTTCAGAATTATTACAACTTTATAGTTCTTATGTTTAGAACTATTATAGTTCTTCGCTTCTTCGTAACTTCAAAGAGTGTTCATTTATTTGGTCATGTCATTAATCGCGTGGTGAGCCATGAGGCCTTTGAACACGAATCATTTTACTGTAAAATTTAACTAGAAATCACAAAAACTATATTATTTTTTACAAACGAATGTCTAGAAGTTTCTAATGAATGCTGGCCACTATTAGGGAGTTTGTTTGATTGTTTGTTACACTTACTGAACAAACAGGCCACTGAATCAAAAGGCAAAACTGCAACACAGAGGGCCCTATCATACAGTTGCCGCAATGTGGCGCCATGCGCGACAAGTGTTTTTTGCTAGTTTCAGCCCGACGCAATTTTCATTTTCACGTCCTGAGCCACATTGTGGCGTGGTGGTCTGAAAACAAAGTGTGTTCAGGCGCATTGTTGGCGTGTTGCTATTTTGAGGCAACAGATAGACTGCGCCATTGACCAACTGAAACATGGTCTAAAGTAAATGGCGCAATCTTTTTTTTTTGTTATTTAAAGAGCGCGTTAGTAATATGCACCTATAGGCGGATGCACAACGCGCGTACACTCTGCTTATTACATACACAGGGACATGCATCAGCACACAAAAATGGCAAATATAAAAAAAATAAAAGGATTACAATGTAAAAGATTATTATTGTGTACATAAAGATATGGTGGAATCTGGCTTGTCCCGTACATGGTCTGCTTGCGAGCTTTAACCTCACGCACGAGTAGATCCATTTGCTCTCTGGAGACGCGTTCAGTCTTTCCGCTCACAAATTCCGTCATGTAAATAGCGAATCCAACCATGGCGTGAGCACAACTGGGAATGGGAGACGAAGGGAATGGGAGATGAGACTCTGATTGGTTGCATGTTAAAAATCATATCTCGAAATTTTTTGGTTAAATGCTTACTTTTCTACGTTTTTCCATTTGGATAAAGAAAATCTGTATTTATTTAAAAAAAAAAAATATTTCACATCCTGCCAAATGATATCCAACAAACAATGTTGATATTGAAGGATATGAAAACAAATATAGTGCATGTAATGTAGGCTATGCAATATATTATGAGCAAAAAGGTGGTTAAAATCACATTACATTCTAACATTGTAACATTACAATCTAAAAACAAAAATAATGCTTTTGTTTTTAAATTGACTAAAGGCTAAACTAAAAATGAAAATAAAAATAAAAGCACAAAGTAAGTATATTAGCCTGCATTTAAATACCCCATTATAATGGTCACTTTCATAAAAATCTACTTGTAGGTTAAAAATTCCACATTATGGCACATTTATTGTCTACAACAACCAATATTTTAGCAATATTTATATTTATATTTTGTGCTCCTTCTGTTTGGCGCGCATCCGCGGAGATTCACTTGTAGAAGGCTCGTCCTCTCCTGACAGTGAAATGGACATATTTGTTTGACTTTCTAACATTTACAGATGGAGAATACCTGTGAAATGTATGTTAAGCACTGAGGAAAGCACCACATCTCAAACGGTATTGCCTCAGTCCATATCCTTAAAAAAAAAAAAGATATCGATGTATCATACAAACTCGATATACCGCCCAGCCCTAGAATAGGGACAACCCTTTTAGACCATTTTTCCCGTCATTAAACTAGCAAAAGTGGATTCGGACACGCCCTAAGTGCACTTGCGCCGTGCACTTTAGACCATGCGCTTAGATCGTTAAAATAGGGACCAGAGAGTTAAATGCTACTCTGAATGTATGCCAAAAAACTAAACCATTATTAGGCCAATATCCAGACAGTCTAGACTTTCACTACCACAGACACAGCCATGCCTACAGGCTAATATTGGACAGGAAACATTACTGATGGGGGATAACAGATCAATGGAAATAAGCCATGAGGAGAGTGTCTTGTAGAATATAATATTGGTCATCTCTTTTGAACGACCCCAAATTCAAGACCTTCTACGATGACCTGGATAAAAGGAAATCTTCACCCGACCAAGAAAAGAAAGAGATGGGGAAATGGGGAGAGCAAGTGGGAGAGAGAAGCCTGCCTCAGACAAGGAGGAGGGGTGTTGCCGAATGGGACTCCAGTTGGGGGGAAAGAGGAGGGACCCTATTTCGGGAATATCACCACTACAATGGGAGCAGCCCACGAGCCTGTTTTATCAAGAAAAGGCCTCGCTCCCTCCCCTCTTTCTCTCAGCTGCTCTGAGGCTTAGTTGTGGTATGGAGTGAGTGTGCCTCTGAATGAGACACTGTGTTGCGGGCTACACAACATTCATGCCCGAGGCATGCTCACAAGTGTGTGGGAGCCGGATGGAAACAAATATTTTCATCTACGCACACACAAAAACACACTGACTGTGATTTCATCTGGAGGTTCCTCTTGGTGCCCATGTCCAGAGAGCATTTTCCTCCCAAAGCTGCTTCTACGGTGGTCCTTTTGTTTTCATGAACTCTTATCTTAAGCGTTCTCTACATCCATCTTTCAACACCTCTTTTAAATAACGGAATTTATTTCATTTCTCTGGGACGGTGAAAAGAAACGCAGTCTGGGACGTCATTTTAACCCTATAGTGCTGAGACACAGTCTAGCTTGTGTTATTGTTGTGGAGATACAGTAAGTCAACAGTGGCTGTATTATTACCCAGGTTATGAGTCCTGGAGTAGTTTTAGCTTGTGCCAGCTCCAGTTTGCATACTTTGCAATGTCTTCAGGCAACGCCGACAATTGTGAAGATTTCAAATAACGCAACTTTGGATTGACACACAAAACTTTCAAATATTAACCTAATATTTTAACCATATCATCACTAGTCTCTATACATATAAACTTGAATTGAATGAGCGTAGAATGAGTTTAAGGGGTCTCTGTGGATTGATGAGACTGGGATTTACCGAACGGGACCTCCGGCAAGACTGAACCCTTGACCTTCCTGAGGGGAAGTTACTCTATATTGGAGAGCGATCTTCAGGAGAGAAAGTGTGTGTAGACTAAGAACAAACCAAGGCGCATCAATCTTTGCTTCAATAGGTCTCTTAGCAAAACAGACACTATCATCTTCCTCCTACATTCAAGAACACTTAAAATACACATTGCAACTGCAACCAGTAATATATGAGCAACACCTAGTAATCATTCTCCACCTTTAAAGTAGGTGTGTCTATGGAACATGATTATTATGGCATGATTTTTTTTTAAACACTGGGACTATGCTTGGATTTCTAGCATTTATACAATATGGCAGTTTCAGGCCTAGTTCTCTTAAACTGTTCCACATCCTCGGCCTGATCCCAAACTGTGGCTTGGGTTTCTGAGAGTCAGATGTACAGTACGGTTTCCAAGGCAACATACTTATCCAAGCAGAAAATTGATGTGAAAAACCTTCCACAGAAAAATGAGAGATTAGACCATCTAAACCCAAAAGAGGGTTTTGACATACTGAACTGTCAGCATCTGAGATTACTTCAGTGGTATCAATATAGCCAATATTCTGAAAAAGATTCCTAATAATTAATACTTTTTCTCTATGATGTCCCCAAATATTCAAGATAATGAGGTGGGACCGTGGGAACAATAAGCCTACATTAATGAATTGACTACTAATCTGAATGTGTTCCTCTCAATTACCATTTTGCACATCATTTTCGGATTAAAGTATTTTTTTGGTTAAGGCCTTATTCTGTAAAAGTAATTGATTTTTCCACATATTATCTGCATATTCAAAATTAACTAATACATGTGCATTCATTTGCGACTGCAGAGGCTTGTTCTTGTCGTTTATTATGCTGAATTTAATTTAATGACCTCTGAAGAACAATTCTCATTCATGTCCTTAACAATGGCATTCCACAGCACAATGAATTACAAATAAAAGCAGGCCTTCTCATCGCTCAAAAAATGTGTTTCTTCAGTAGCTCAGCTTTTTACAGCAGTCTTTTTCTAATATCAAACAGAATGACCTTGGTTTGCACATGTGCACATAAAAAGGGATGTTCAGTTCAGGGCCGGTTCTAGACATTTGGAGGCCCTAGGCAAAATTCATGTTGGAGGCCCCCCACCCCCAATAAAAAACACTTGAAACAAATATGATTCCTAACTTTTTTATTTATACAACATTTCATTTTAAATTTAGTATATTTTTACTTACACAGTACATAAGTTTGGACAAATTACTATTTTTAATGTTTTTGAAAGAAGTCTCTTATGCTCATCAAGCCTGGATTTTATTTGATCAAAAATACAGAAAAATAATATAGTGAAATATTATTACAATTTAAAATAATGGTTTTCTATTTTACTATACTTTAAAATATATTTCTGTGATGCAAAGCTGAATTTAGTGTCACGTGATCCTCCAGAAAACTTTATAATATTCTGATTTATTATCAAATGTTAGAAATGGTGCTTAATATTTATTTTATAACATGTGATACTTTTTTTCAGGATTTTTTGATTATTAAAAAGTTGTTTTAAAAAAGTCTTCACTATCACTTTTATATATTTAACACATCCTCGCTGAATATTCCTGTTTTTTTTTTCTGTATTTTTGATCAAATAAATGCAGGCTTGTAGAGCATAATAAGAAACTTTCAAAAACAATAAAAATAGTAATGGGTCCAGACTTTTTACTGGTAGCCTACTACATCAAACTTTATCTAAGGTAATCTCTTTTTTGTTTAATGAAGATGTTATTGTTCTTGTTGTTATTTTGCTGGTGTATTCAGTTTATTCACAGTTCCAGAATACCACTTCAGTAGATGAACATAAACGTGCTTTTATAATTGTTTTCATAGCTGCGTTATGGGCAGATATTGCATTGCTACCTTAAATATGCTATACACAAATCAAGTGGAAGAGAAAGATACGATCGCTACTGAGCAGGGAAAAAAATCTAAACTAATATTCGTATAGGCTATGATGTCAGGGTATTATCTAATCATCAGCAGAATATAGAAGATAGACACATAGATATGAGATCCTTTATTTGAAACATTTAAAAATGTTGCAGTGTGTTGGTTTTTTAACTTTGAATACAAACGTCTTATCTTTTACTTTTGTAGCTTTTTTACTAGTCAGCTCCCAACGCGATGTTATTCATTGTACGCGCAAATTAAAAGCGTCGCGTCTGGGCACGTTAATGACGCTCGCACTCTTTTAAACTCGTAGACTAACAAAGCGGTGAATGATTTTTCCAGAAATGACGCTGATCTACAGTAGCCCACACGTTTATATTTAAAATACATTGCAATCACTCCAAAATCGATGACCTGCATTACGAGCTGTGCTTCTTTGCGTGCCTATGTAGACTTTTGTACAGTCATGGGCTGGCGTTAATGTGACGTAATGTAACAGTCTATGGTTAAGATAAACATCGTCACTATTTTTAGTTAATTAATACATTTTGAAATAAATTGTAGATAGGACATTTGTACATTTATTTATTTATTTATTTATTTTTGTCCCTCTGTCTGGGCCCCATCCCGCCAATCGGGCCCTAGGCACGTGCCTAGTTTGCCTTTGCGTTAATCCGGCTCTGGTTCAGTTACAGTGAATGCTCTACACAAAAATCTGAACAATACAATAAACTGGAATACTTTACTGGGTTGTGATAATCTTAATAAATGTGTTTAATTGATGATTACATAAATACCAGAATATTCACATGAAATCACAGAAAAATGTGATTTAAGATAACTTGATAACACGATATTCAATATGCGATACGATAAGTGTGTAAAATAAATTGAGATTATATTTAAATATATTTCAAAACTGAAAATGATATAAATGACATTTCACAATCTTTTTGTGAGAAGAAAGCAACTTCTGAAAGTGAACAGCAGTGTTTTACTGTGGCATTACATAAAAAGCAAGTAGGGTAAACGTACCTATTAAGCTCAAGTACCCATTAAGCACACTACCATCTTGGAGCTCAGATTATAAAAAGAAACAGCAATGTATTATCCTATTTGATGTATTAACCAATTGATGTGTTTGTTACTATATACCTCCTGTAATTTTAAACCAATCAGACCATTGCACACTGAGATATGTGTGTCCATGTGTTCACACTGTCTGGCGGCTATTTTCAAAGCTGTCTGAAAACTTTCACCAGAAGAGGAGCCCCTCAGATGTGCATTTTTTATATGTTTAAGCCTTTATTTTGAAGAAGTACATCTTCTTATTGCAAAATTAAGAGATTAATGTTTAGACTTTTAAATATTATAACCTGGAACCTGGATGTGGGAAATAATTACAGTTAGATCTAAAAGATAGTTTTAGCAACATAGCCCAGATGCTACGAACATAGCTAGCTTACTAGCTGTATAAGATTGTGTGCTACATTAATATATTACTTCACAGGAATTAATGGCTTGTACTTTTAAATCCATAATATTATAATTTTACATTTTATTGATAGTCTGTGGTTTTAAACTGCTGTAATTTTTAAAGAATTCATATTATTGTTAGGTGAGCTTAAAGGGTGCACTACTATGACAATCACACAGCTTCAGTGTGACATCAATTAGAAAAAGCATAATTTCATAGATATTGTCTATAATAGTTGTTCATATTAAAATTGGTATAAACTTAATACATTACCTAGATTATTAATTTAGCTAAATATTTTCCTTTAAATTTTAATTTAATATTTATTAATTAAAAAATGTTTTTGCTCCAATTAAGCACAGTGTGTGCTCCCTTTAAGCTCACCCACATTAAACGTCTATGTAAATACTTAATAATCAGAATTTAAATATTAACTGATGGTTGTCACTGTTAATCTTCAAAAAAATGATTAATAAACTTATTTTCACAGTCTTAAGATGACAAAAGCTAGACGAAACTATAGTGTATGCCCAAAGATGAAAGAGGCATGTCATACAAAGAAGGAGCCATCAGAAACCTGTCGTATCTGTCCAAGAAGTTTGGAGTAGACAGGAAAGCTCTGACCCAGAGAGTTAAAGGGATACTCCACTTTTTTTGGAAATAAGCTCATTTTACAACTCCCCCAGAGTTAAATAGTTGAGTTTTACCGTTTTCGAATCCATTCAGCCGATCTCCGGGTCTGGCGGTACCACTTTTAGCATAGCTTAGCATAATGAATTGAACCGGACAAGACCATTAGCATCTCTCTCAAAAAAATGACCAAAGAGTTTCGATATTTTTCCTATTTAAAACTTGACTCTTCTGTAGTTACATCGTGTACTAAGACGGACGGAAAATGAAAAGGTGCGATTTTGAGAGTATAGTTCCTAGCCATATCAGCCTAGAAAATTTAAACTTTACATTTTCCGTCGGTCTTATTACACGATGTAACTACAGAAGAGTCGAGTTTTAAATAGGAAAAATATCGAAACTCTTTGGTCATTTTTTTGAGAGAGATGCTAATGGTCTTGTCCGGTTCAATTCATTATGCTAAGCTATGCTAAAAGTGGTACCGCCAGACCCGGAGATCGGCTGAATGGATTCGAAAACGGTAAAACTCAACTGTTTAACTCTGGGGGAGTTGTAAAATGAGCCTATTTCCAAAAAAAGTGGAGTATCCCTTTAAGGAGCACATTGGTTTGTTTTGTTATTTGATTTTTCAATATGGGTTACATAGCTGAACGTGGACTAGTCTAGATGTTGCAATGAGTTTGAATGACACGTCACTATGAATAGGATAGGCTACCTGATCAAATTGAATGCCTTGTTGCTTGATTTTAGTGTTCTGTTTTTTTGTGATTGACTCTGTACCTTCAAATAAAACTTTTTTCAATTAAAATAAACAAGAATTTTTAATAAAACTTGTTGTGAGCTTATTGGGAACAGGGGTGTGCTTAAAGGGTACAAAACGTACCCATTAAGCACAGCCAGACTTTTTATATTTAATGATGTACATCTTAATTGAAATACTTTTGTCATTTAAAATAAAATGAAATATTATAGTGTGAGAGATTAATATTTTATTTTAAAATAACTTCTTGTACTAAAACCAATATCTTGTGCACTAAAAATGTCTCAATGTAGATTTTGGTGAGCTTAATAGGTACGTTTACCCTATCATTTTAGTGTTAACCAAGGGGTTTAGGGTTTCAGGTATGCCTACATTAGGTTTATGTAACAACAGAAATTGAATAATCAAATGTAAAAATAAAACACTGCTTAGTCTTCTCTGTATAAATTAAATACTGATTATTATTAAAGCTTCAAAAACTATTCATTTAAGAGCAGTGAGTAATTTTCTCTTAGTCTTTTGTTGTTTGATTAACATTAAAGGAATACTTCACCTCTGGAAAGATGAATGTGTATTTAAAATAGGTCATTTATGTAGAAGAAATGTGAAGAAATTTTTGAATTTGGAGCTTTCTAGACTGAGAAAACCCAGAAAATGTATTTTTGGCTTATGTGGATGAAAGACAACAACTCCCAGAATGCACTTGCTTCGCTGCCTTAGGAGGCCACGCCTACCGGTAAGGGAGCGCAGTTGAAAACAAACAACAAGGCTAGCCTACCTGATGAGTTTGCCAGGGATTTAGAGATCACCCAAAATGTCCGGGATTCGGCTTTTGCGTTCTACAGTCGCCATTCATCATGTTTACTGTGGCGAGCAGGACGAGGCTGAGGGGCGCGGGAGAACGGAGCGAGGCCGGTGGCGTCATTACTGAGACGCGCCGGGTCTCGCATCTCTCACGGAGGAGCGGGAATTTTCTTAGCAATGTTAAAACGCACATCAACCGATCACTTGTTTAGCGTTCATGTAAACACTACATTCAGATTCACCAATCGGAATGAATTCAGTTAGATTGAAACGAGAGGTGTGCATGTAAACAATGAATGGCGACCGCAGAAAGCAAAAGCTGAATCCCGGACATTTTGAACGATCTCGCCAGCCGGACAAGTCCGGGAAAAGGAGGATGGTAACCCCTACTACTCAGCTTTCTCCTACTACTCAGCTTTCTCCTACTACTCAGCTTTCTCCTACTACTCAGCTTTCTCCTACTACTCAGCTTTCTCCTACTACTCAGCTGAGAGGCGGTATTAACATTAAGTGACATGGCATCTGACGCACAGAAGCCAATGGCACATGTCACTATGCGCATTGGCACATCCGGTGGCACATCCGGTCTTCATTGGCATGTGCCAGTGGATAGTGGCATGTGTCACTGACATTATTGGCATGTGCCACTGACATCGCGACACACTGACACTGACATGACACCTGACTGACACCGAGTCGCGGAACATGCCACCGTGTTGCGACACCTCCAGTAGAGACTGACAGATTAATCGAACACCTATAGCCTACTGACGTAATTGTGCCATAAAATCCTAAATAAATAGCCTAATTTTGTGATATTTAAAATATCAATTAAACGAATTAAAGTAGGCTACATTAATGTTTTTTCAAACGTGTTATGTCACGTCTGTATTTGATTGGTATGTGTCACTGAATGTTTTGTAATACCAGTGCTACTTTATGTTGTTTATCTCGCAAAGTCACAAACTGGCCATTCTAGGAAAGACACGAAATAAATCTATCATGGGTCACTACGAATAACGCATGAACAGTCGCGTCCGTTACTGTAAACCTTTATTTTTGCGTGATGCTGCACAGACGCACGCCAGTAGGTGTCAGTATAAGTGAGTGTAACTATGTAACACTGGCCAGCGCAAGATTCTTATCTGTGGCTTAAATATTTCAAGTCCTTCCAAAAAGTGTAAACAAATTAATTATTAAAAATCATATGTTTGTTAGGCTATGTATCTGAAAAGGAGTATACCGAGCTACTAGCAATATTCTTTATTTGTACAAGTGCAAAAAAGTCCTCAGTGCAACAAACGTTCGGTCGCGCAGGACCTTCCTCGGTACCTTTAATATTTAAAAAATAATTTTATGTAATTATTCAATAAATAAAATACATTTTTGTTCTACAAATTAACGATGTGCATATGGTACATAATCTACATTATACTACGGCAGACAGCTGCAGGTGTCACTACTGGAGGTGGCACAACATAAAGAGATGTCAGTTTTAGTGACACATGTACCAGTGGATATTGACATGTGTCACTAAAACGTGAGATGTGCCAATGGATTGCGTCATATGCCACTTGCATAACAATTTGCTTTATGCTGTAAAAAAATATGATTTATAACATCGCTAAGTTAATGTGTAGCCTACAACATACATAATTCGATACAATTATTTTGAAATATTTAAGCCACAGATAAGAATCTTGCGCTGGCCAGTGTTACACTCACTTATACTGACACCTACTGGCGTGCATCTGTGCAGCATCACGCAAAAATAAAGGTTTACAGTAACGGACGCGACTGTTAATGCGTTATTCGTAGTGACCCATGATAGATTTATTTCGTGTCTTTCCTAGAATGGCCAGTTTGTGACTTTGCGAGATAAACAACATAAAGTAGCACTGGTATTACAAAACATTCAGTGACACATACCAATCAAATACAGACGTGACATAAATAACACGTTTGAAAAAACATTAATGTAGCCTACTTTAATTCGTTTAATTGATATTTTAAATATCACAAAATTAGGCTATTTATTTAGGATTTTATGGCACAATTACGTCAGTAGGCTATAGGTGTTCGATTAATCTGTCAGTCACTACTGGAGGTGTCGCAACACGGTGGCATGTTCCGCGACTCGGTGTCAGTCAGGTGTCATGTCAGTGTCAGTGTGTCGCGATGTCAGTGGCACATGCCAATAATGTCAGTGACACAAGCCACTATCCACTGGCACGTGCCAATGAAGACCGGATGTGCCACCGGATGTGCCAATGCGCATAGTGACATGTGCCATTGGCTTCTGTGCGTCAGATGCCATGTCACTTAATGTTAAAACTGCTACTGACTCAGCTTTCTCCTACTACTCAGCTTTCTCCTACTACTCAGCTTTCTCCTACTACTCAGCTTTCTCCTACTACTCAGCTTTCTTCACAGAACAAGAGCCTGCTAGCTTAGCTTCCAAAGAAAGACGTCTGAAACTATGTGTACATTATGTGAGTGAGATCAAACCCTCTATGGGCGGGTTGAACACATGCGGGACAGCCCCTCCTACTGGCTGTAGTCTTTAGCCTCTGGCCAGAAAATCCTCCGATGACGCAAAATGACGATTTTTGCGTCATCGGAGGATTTTTTCCAGACAAAAAATACTTAAATCTCTCGACTCAGGGGGATATGAGGGTGGAAAGCATGGTAATTCGAAAATACTACAGGTTTTCTACTAATACAAAGCTTAATGCTAAATCCTGAAGTATCCCTTTAAGCGCACAAGCAGGTTTATTAGGCTGCGGTCACTTTAAGAGCTGCACAGGTCCAATATATTGTTACATGCGTGCTTTCTTTCTCAACTGTTTAGTCCACTTAATACATAATTGACTGTGTTTATGAATACTCACTAAGACAGGCATTTTGACATAATTTTGTGTGTATTTGGCCATATAGCCTAAGCTGTGGATGAGAACTGAAGCCTGGAGCACACACTGTCCGAGAGGAGGCTTTATGCGTGCGTGGATACTTCGCTTAATGCATTTAATGTTATTAAACATGTCACACGTATGCAAACTCATCTGTCCAGTCTACTCTCTGCTGTCTATGTCGACCTAAAACTTGGACTTTTTGTTATCTTTTGGAGTATTACAATCATGCAGTTATTGCGATGTAGACCTACATTTGCAATTTTTCGATAATTTTGATATATCGTGCAACCCTAATGGAAGGTCTTGTAGTTTTAGTACTGTTTATCAAAACTAAAACGCAAATGCATTTAAGGGAATTTTACAGCAGAATCTGTTTTCTAGCTCGTCAATGACACCAGATGTGGGTCAAAAAGTTACAAAAAGAGGTTCAAGAACTAAAATTACAGTGAAAGGAAAATGAAATGCCACATGCAGCAGATATTGCCTGTGCTTAGTCCAACTAAATAGTAAATGCACTGCAACAACTCTACTTCAGAACATGTGCGTGTGGGGGTTTGTAGGCTCAAATACTGCTTTATTCACCATTTGTGTATGTATGAGAGAGGAGCAGATGGTCATATTAGTGCTGCTGGCAAGATGAAGCTCCCTACCAATGAGAGTGCACTCAAATTAGCTGACTACAACAATAACATTTTGGATCACTATTCCGCTGGGTTTTCACTGCACTGCGATCAAATGTGAAGTTTTAAAGTGTGTCAGTGGTAAGATGGCTCAGCCCGAGTGTAGTTTCCACCTCAACAACAGGAAGAGAAGCACAGCGAAGATGTCTTCAATTTCTAAAGCAAACACACCAGTCTCAAACACAACAACCTGACTTAAAAACCCAAACACGATGAACTGCTGCATGGGCAGTGGTCAAGTTCTTTGGAAGCGAAAGCGAGTACTGAAACGAATTTATCAGATGATCGGCTTCCTACACAGATCATAAAAAGTGAAAGATCCGCTTTTTCTGGGTCGGGCGTGCGTGATGATGATGGTGGTGCTCGTGCACCCCTGCAGAAGGGGCGCAGGTGAAGAAGACACTCAAACAAAGGACATTAAATGTACTGATACATTCCCTCCCTCCCCCCTTCACTGATCCCCCCTGACCGCTTTATTAAAGTCTTACCTGCGTGTGTAATGTCGGACAGGTCATAGTTCTTGGAGGTGCGGGGGAACTCTTTTAGTTTGCGGTTGGAGAGGATGAGCGCTCCGCTGGACGCAGCTTCTTCCAGCGCCTTCTCCACGCTCCTGCTGGCCGCTACGGTCGCCGGCAGCTGGGCTCCATCCCCAGCAGCCATCAAACACGAAATGTGGCCCAAATCTTACTCGTTACAACGACAATCACCCCTCCTAAACCTCCATGTCCTCCGAAGCAGGTCCGATAACGTTTCACACCGGGAAAGTGAGTTTTTGTACTCCAAAAGTGATGTAAAATCCAGTGATCGAGTAAAGTTGAGCGGGTGAGTTGACAGTGCGTGTGCTGGAGCTGAGAGCAGAAGGGGCGGGGCTTGCAGATTGAGTAAGTCTTGATTGACAGAGCGGACACACCCAGTACGAGCTCGGGAAATCAACACAAAAGCGCTGCTCTCATCGGAAGGGGGAAATGATAAAGTTTTTTTTTTTTTTTTTTTTTGAGTCATTCCGAGGATTTGTAATACAAACTGTTTAAGCTTCACTGCTTCGAAGTTTTTGCATTGTTTGCATACAGATAGCAAGACTGAAAAGATTTACAATAGTAGCGGAAGCTTCTAATGGATATCACAATGCATTTCCCTGTTCCAGATCCATTGAAATGACGTGCACTTAGAGAGGAAATGAAAGACATAAATATATTGCATTAACATTATAGAATTAGTTCACCTTTACTTGGTTTTATGGATGTGACATAGGTTGTCTGGAATAAGCTAACAATACAAAATTGGATTGGGCTCATCATAATCCTACTTCTAAAAGTAGGGTATTAAAATTATTAAAACATATATATATATATATATATATATATATATATATATATATTTTTTTTGTTTTTTGTTTTGTTTTTGTTTTTTTTTCATTTTCTTTTTTTTATAGCAAAACAAATTTCTGTGTGTGCATTTTTCAACTTTGAAGTATTTTAAAATGCACTTTTCAAACTCCAAAAAAGTAGTATATAAGCTACAAAAGTTTGATTTTTCTATTAACTTTTACAAATCATTAAAATCTACACACTTAAAGGCATTTTGAAAATAGTCAGCAAAAATCAGTTTTAATGTAACCTTCAAAAAGCAGAGAATCTAAAATCACCTGAGACATAAAAGTTGTCTAAGAAGGTGCACTCCTAAACTGTAATCGCCATGTTTTTTTCTTGACATATTGTATAAATGTATATGCCTACATACAGACCACTATTTGTTTCAGCTGTGTTGTATTAGGTTATGTTGTAGGGGCACATTTGCTAATATAATATGCACAAAGCTTTCACCGAGTTATTGCTTACGCATGCATGCTTAATGTCTATCTGTTTTAGGCCTGACAGGGCACAAAGTGGGTCACAAAATTATCCACTAGTCTGTGTCATTACTCTCCATGGAACAAAACAGAGAGGAAGAGTGGGATTGAGTGAGTCCAGAGGAAGAGAAGGGATGAGAGGTCGTGAGAAAAACTGAGGTCATCATTTGTGTGAAGCTGATACCAGGATCTGTGTTGAAACATGACTTAGGAATAACTAAATTAATAGTTTAATTAAGAATTTATTCTTAACATTGACTAGGTATTGAATGTATGTAATTATTGTAGGATTCTTGTATTGTTGGTGAAACTGAATATATATGAGGCTCACAACTTTAGTGAGACTTTATTTATTTGTTTGTTTGTTTGTTTGTTACCTTCCTCTGTGTATTGAAGTGATTATTACTCAATGCATGCTGTATGACCATGGAAGGGTTTTCATGTAACACTGCAGCTTTGGCCAGCAAATCAATACCGAACCAGAATTCTTCAGATTATGTGTGAAGCCAAAAACAAGCTGTAACTTAACTCAGCTGAACTTTTATTTATAAAGCACTTTCAAAACCATAATAATGGACTAAAGTGCTGTCCATAATAGTAAATAACTCTAAAATACATAGAAACATAAAATAAAATCACATGACACCAAGAAAATCAACTTATTCAAAATATATATATTTTTCCCCAGTGCCGATCCTACACTTCTGGGCAAAACCCTGTCAGTGCATTCTTAAAAACCACAACATTTCCATAAACGCAAGTAATAATTACAATGGTTTTCAGTACGCAAGGTGCACTGACAGTTTTCTATAGGGGTGAATTGAGGTTGAATAGGACCTTTTTTTTCCCCCATGTTATCTCAATGGCAAAAAGTGTCCCAACCTGAATTCACTCTTATAGAATTAAACATCAAGGAAACAAACTGCAACCCGTTAAAACACGTTAAATTGGCAGTAAGTAAAATTAAAACCAAATTTTCGTTGACAGCTAAATAAATGCTTCTTTTTTTTTAAAATAGTAATGCTCTGGCACCATCTAGCTGTCAGAAAAACTATAACACACTTTCTAAATGCTCGATTCACTAAAGAAATTACAGCATGATAAATAGGCTATATAAAAAGGCATGGTTGTTTCATCTCAAATTTGGGTCAAATATGGACAAACCCAACCGTCGGGTTACATTTTTCTAAATTAAATTAACCTAACTGTTTGGTTTGTCCATTTTGATAAAAATCTGTGTTGAAACAACCATGCCTTTTTTTTTTTTTTTTTTTTTTGAGTGAACAAGGTTTATGTAAACATACGAAAATACACCAATAATTCTCTAAATGAGCTAATTTTAGACTAATGGGTATTGTTTTTAAAGTAGGCCTAGTCACACGACAGCTTGCACTGAACATGAATGTTTAATATAGGCCACAATAGGGAGGATTGGCTCTGATTTTTAGCGCAATTTTCCACCGGACAAAATTGCGATTGTTAACTCATGATTTCTGTTGTGCGTCTGTGCGCACCAATCTTGCACTTCTATCTACTCCTCAACCAGACCACCTAGAGACTTCGGGCTTTCGGCATTAAGGAAGGTCTAATCTCGGGAACGCACAAAAAAAATCCAGGAAAAGATTTACTATCTCTTAGTGTTGTGATCCCATGACGTGAGAAAATTGCGCTAAAACTCTCACTGAGTTTTCTCAGCAAAATAAAATAATTTGATAACATCAAATTATGCTTTACTAATAGCAATAAATAATTCAGACTAAAGAGATTCTTTGAAATTATTGTTTGCCATGCATCTTGATGTAAATCTAACATTTTATTTCCAGAGTTCCCTTCCTTGTGTTTACAGTAGGCTAATCATATCATGATATCAGGCTGTAAGCCCAGGACCCAAAAGAAGTTGAGTAAATGCAGTGCACTACGATACACATATTTTAGTTGATATAAGTGAAATATTATAATAGCTTTATTTATTTGTTTATTTGTTTGTTTGTTTGTTTGTTCATTATTATTATTACCAGACCTAAACACTGTGTATCTGTGTAGCTATATGAGCACTGTGATTCGGCCTGTGTTCTCTTATTATATATTCTTCTCTTTACTTCTAAAAGTGCAGAATACATTTGTAATAATTTTTATTTCTTACTTTTTATTATTTTCATTTCTTTCAAAACTGTTTAAAGAAAAAATATTTTGATGTAAAGTATTTTGAATTTCCATTGTGTGTTAAATGTGCTATATAAATAAATATAAATTGTCTTGCCTTGCCTTACAATATTGTCTCTGTCTGGCAACATATCCTGTTGTTTACCACTGAAAATCCCAAAAGTATCACACTCCTCCAGGTATACCCTTTCCAAAAAATTAGAATATCATGGAAAAGTTAATTTATTTCCATAATTCCATTCAAAACGTTAAACTTCCATAGATTATAGATTCAGGGCCCATAACTTAAACGATTTCAAGTATTTAGTTGTTTATTTGTACATAATTTGGGCTTCCAGCTCATAAAACCCACCAAGACCAAGTGGACCAAAGTCCTCTTTTCTGATGAGAGCAAATTTTGCATCTCATTTGGAAACCAAGGTCCCAGAGTCTGGAGGAATGGAGAGGCACACAATCCAAGATGCTTGATGTCCAGTGTGAAGTTTCCTGTGTTGGTTTGGGGAGCCATGTCATCGGTTGGTGTTGGTCCACTGTGCTGTCCACTCAACGCAGCCGTCTACCAGGACATTTACAGAGCACTTCATGCTTCCTTCATTTTCCAGCAGGATTTGCACCTGCCCAGACTGCCAAAAGAACCAAAACCTGGTTAAATGACCATGGTATCACTGTGTAATTACTGTGTGATTTCATGTAATATTCTAATTTTTTGAAATCCTGTTTTCGTGGGTTTTATGACAAATAAACAACTTATGTACAAATAAACAAATAAATACTAGAAGTCGTTTTAAGTTGTGGGCCCTGAATCTATAATCTATGGAAGTTTAACGGTTTGAATGGAATTATGGAAATAAATTAACTTTTCCATGATATTCTATTTTTTTGGAAAGGGTCTGTACACCTTTAGAAAGCTCTTTCCTTGGCTTTCACATTAACAGGTGTTTGGTATGGGTTCATTCAGTGCAGTGCGCCTTTAAGCAGCAGCGCTTCTCTGATTGGTTGGATGTGGTCACATGAGCACTTCCTCCTTCAAAGGGGCAGTGCAGTGCTGTTGAGTTTAGTTGTTCTTGCCTGTGGAGGTTACGGGACAAGACAGTAAGACATTAATGTTATTTCATTTCAGTACTATTCAAACTAATGATATTAAGATAAATCATCATTCACTTTTAAAACATTTTATTTACTGTTTATTAAGAGTGGTTAAATGACATTGACGTTAAATAGCATGCAAGAACAGTAATAAATGGTCGATTGTAACGTTAACGTTACTTATGTTTGTTTTGATATTGAGCTCAGATATCTATATCTATCTATATGTTTTTTGCAACAATCTCTACTTATATTTTCCATGTTACTCTTTTAACCCATCGCAAACAGTGTATAAATATCCCAAAAAACGTGTTGTTGTTGTGTTTGATCTAGTGAGAGTGTTGTAACAGACATTGAACTTTGTATTGAGTTGACCTGATATAACTAACTTAGATCACAAATGCTGCAAATGATAAATAGAGTTAGTTTGTGAAATTAAGTATTGTAAATTAATGCAATGAAATAATTTACAGTTCCGGGTATCCAGAAGGTGTAGCAAGAAGAATATGCTGACATATTGATTGTATTAGTTAACTGGAAAACCCTGAATGACTTTAATTTATATGAGGGAATAGTTGATTCAGACAATTACTAAACATACTGCAATGGCAAAGGCAAACGTTTTCTTTCCTTAAGAACATCATCTTTGAAAAATGTTGTGGACATTGTTGATTTGATTATGTTTGTCTTTTTGAGTTTCAGGACATGAGTGTGCCAGCCATCACAGACGCTAAAAGCGTTTTGGAAGAGAAAATGGATGATGGCATCCCAGACCTTCCCAGTGGTCCACTCGACATCTACAGGAAGAGAGCATCCTTCAGCTGGAAGGACATGTTGCGGTTTCTGGAGGGTGATGAAATCATTGCATTCAAGGTACAGTATGATGATTATGTTTAGCTAATCCTTTTTTTTTTTGTTTTTTTTTGTCCAAGAAAAGTACACATTTAGTGACTAAGATTGCTTTTAGAACATTGTTACCATATATATGTTACATACCAAGTCCTGATTTTCATAATGTTCCAAAGATCCTCTTTTAAACCGCAATTATACACAATATAAAGTGGGAAGCTGTCAACTTTATAAATAAAAAGTAGAAGTTCATCACATATTTGTCCTAACAACCTTATGGATTTAGTGCGCTTAGTCCAAATCATAAAAAAATTCCTCCTTTTGACCAGTCTGAGAATGTCCACAGTAGTGATGGGTGCTTTTGAAACACTGTTCATGTAGCTTTGAAACATTTACAAATATTTTGTTTATTATCAGTGCTTTGGAGCCCATTTCAAACTCATTATTTCATTATTTCAGCAAATAAGTCTTTGTTACGTCATATTGTTTCGAACCTTTTGAGCATTTCAAAATTCGAACAGTTCACTGCTAGATGTCAGTGATCGAGTGAACCCATAAACAAATGTCTAATAGTTTTAACTGATATCATGTCAGTTTTATAATGCGGGTTAATTTTTAATTAATGTAATGTAATGAATTTACATACTTGAATTTACAATATTGAATTGCTTAAATAGGCCTGCCTAATGACACACAAATAAGTAATACACATTAATAAAAGAACAGTTATATTTGTAGATTACATTTAATTGATTACAATTTCATAAAAACATTTGGTTTGTAATAGCTGTAATTCTAAATGTATAGGCTGAGTTTTTTTTGCGTTTTAGTGTTTTGACCAGCAGGCGCTGCCAACCTGTGGCGTTTTGAGCTCTTCATTTTGCTAATTGGTTCAGTTGAAGCATTGTTTCCAAAAGCTTTATTTCTCCCATCACTAGTCCATGGTCATTTCTTTCTGCTTCTATCTCTCTCTGAGCAGCAGCACGTGTTCAGAACACTGGAGAGTGACCCGCTCTTTGCCCGGCAGCCTGGTGAGGACGTCCCAGTGGAGCAGAAGCGAGAGCTCACCTTCCGCCGCTGTAAACAGCTGTTTAAGTATGACTTTGTAACACGTGATGATGCCATGCAGAATCCCTGGAAGATGACCGTCTTTAATGACTGCGTGGGAATGTATGACTGGTCTTTGGGAGCCAAGTACTTCCTTAACAAAGGGGTAAGCCCATTTCACCAAATGCCCTCCAGAAACCCCCAAAGCTTAAAGTCGGCTTGAAACGGAATTTGCAAGTGTCTTTTCTTCCCTATTGTGATTTATATCTAAGTGAAATGGCTTCTGGAATAAGAAAAAAAATTAGGGTAACACACTGCCCTGCCCAGAATAGTTTGTAATCCTTACAAAATAAGAATGACCCCATATAAAGCTCACACAGAAGTGATTGCTTGATACTCATATTTTGCATTTTTGTGGATAATTACGTTCTCTTTATCATGCATTATTGTTTATTAATATTTGTGATGATTATTTCTTTAAAAAAAAACTTTTAAACATAAACCCTTTGTTTTCAAACATATTAGATGTTTGGAGCCACAGTGGCAAACACAGGATCTCAGAGGCACCTGAAGTTTGTAAAGGACATTGAGCAAATGACGGTAAATGATTATTATTATTTTATTTTTAATGCAGCACATATAAAACCATATCAGCCATAAAATATTTGTTGACTGAAAGCTTCAGTGTACTGAGTAAATGTGCACTGTATCTTGATTGCATTCATAGCGAATATGGATGGCTTGGCATAATGATGGTCACTGCTTTACAATTCACTTTTTAAGGGAAAATGCTGTTTTAATATTTGCTTTTAAAGATCAACGTAAGATTATTATTTGCTTTTATAGATTATCATATTTTGACTGCTCAAAGTATTATAGTATGATTTTATGATGACTATATGACTGTCTCACATGTAATTATTCACCTTCCATTCAACTAGAACATTTTGAAACACAGTGTGTGCGCGAGTAAAAACTAGCGAGTTACCTTTGACATTTTTCATGGAAATGTCCATGAAAACTACATGAGCCACTGACAGCAAATTAACATTGTCTCTCTCTGTTTAGACATTTGGATGCTTTTCATTGACAGAGCTGAGCCATGGCAGCAACACAAGAGCCATGAGGACAACAGCCAGATATGACCCCAGCACTCAGGTACTCTACTACCAGATGCGATGGTGTGAACAGTCCACTACCTGTAACCATATAGATATAACAGAACTCTCAACACATTGCATTAATTTAACATATCACTGAAAAGCACATTGCTTCTAACTTTTTTTTTAATGAGATTAAACAAATATTCCCTTACAAATCATAACGGGACATCGACTGTTGATTTATTAATCCTGGTAAATGTTGATTTAATAATAAGTAATAAATATTAAAGTAATAAATATAATAAAAACAAAATATTCTTAAATAGAATTGGATGGGCATTAAATACTATTGTTCATTGTTGATTCATGATAGCTGAAGTATTAGTGACCATACTAAATGTTTAATTCACATTATCTGAATAATTCAGTTTACAATCTGACAATATGGAGCCTTTTAAAGAAAATATATCTGACTACTATGACGCTCTTAGGCTACTTTCACACTGTAATCTTTAGTAATCTTTCAATTCTGATTTATTGCTCAGCTCCAATTTTTTTATAGCTGTTCACATTGTTGTTTTAAATGTGGCCAATATCAGATTCCAGTGTGAACAGATGACCCGTATGTGCAAAAGAACGATAAAAAGTCGTTGTGATGAATGACGAATGTTGCTCTAGAGTGACTTTAAAGCTACACTGTGTAATTTTTTTAAGTTGATTCTTGGCAAAAAACACTTTGTTCTTTCAAAATGATATGTGCTCATTAATGTGTAATTACTTCTACCAACTAATCAAGTATTCTCGTAAGCGTAGAATCTGCCATTTAGAATAAACACGAGCGAGTCGCTCTAATGGCGGCAGCCATTTTGTGCCTCCATCTTGAAAATACATTAGCCAAAGAGGGACATACCTGGAAATTCAAGCTTCGCCTTTCGCGTTTTTACACTCAGTGGCGCCGTGACGAATGCGAGGGGGAGATTACTCGCGACTGCCGGCAGATTTGAAATAATACGGCCACCGTAGGAGTTAAAACTCCCTCGGAATGGGAGGGGCTAGAAAGTAATAGTCAGTTGGTAGTCATAAACAATTTCACCGCTAGATGGGAGAAAATCCTACACAGTGTAGCTTTAACATAAAAGTTGCATGAATTCTGATATGGCTGTTCAGACTGAGGTCACATTGCAAAACATCTGATCTGTATCGGATTTAGTACCACATATGGAAGTGGCAAAAATCGGAATTGAAAAGATCAGATTCCTTGTGGTTTGTGCTGTTCACACTGTCATGAGAAAAACAGATCTGAGTCACATGTGAGCAACAACAAAAAAATCGGATTTGTGCCACATCTACCAGCAGTCTGAACGTAGCCTTATAGCTCAATCCTCCTTTCTTTCATGATTCTTTGACCTGGTTTTTACAATTGTTTTCCTTCTGTTTATTATTCCTGATGGTCCTTCTGCAGCTAATGTATGTTGTTTTAAAATCCGCAGGAGTTTGTGATAAACTCTCCAGACTTTGAAGCAGCAAAGTTCTGGGTGGGGAACTTGGGAAAGACAGCCACTCATTCAGTCGTATTTGCACAGCTTTACACCCCTGATGGACAATGTCACGGCCTTCACTCTTTTGTAGTCCAAGTATGTGAAAAGTGCATTTTCAGTTCATTTTCTTGTCTTGTTAGAGCAGCTGTGACTAAAGCAGTTTAATGTCATTTAATTTAATAGGTCAGGGACCCAAAGACCTTGCTGGCAATGCCAGGAGTGATGGCTGGGGATATGGGAAAGAAACTGGGTCAGAACGGTCTGGATAATGGGTGAGTTTAATGCTGGACTGTGGACTGATGAGATGTTGTGATTACAGTATTTGGTCATTAGAGGGCGGTAAAAGAAAATCATAAATGGATATTTCCATCTGACTCGGAGTCTCACTTCATCTCTGTAATATATCCCTCTGCCCAGTGTCCATAGAATGGAAAAGTTATTCTTCATTATACTTTTCAGTGTAATCGTTTTAAAAAACACTTATTTTGATTTGCATAATAAGTGATTTTGTTTTTGTCAGTTTTGCAGTGTTTCACAATCTGAGGATACCTCGGGAAAACTTGCTTAACAAAACAGGAGATGTTACGCCCGATGGGCGCTACGTTTCACCTTTTAAAGTAAGCAATATTTTATCATTGCCTAATAATAGTTGCATAAAGCTCAATGTTTTATTGCAGTTACACTGTAGAACTTATTCTCTGTATTATCTCTTTGCAAATAAGACTATATACATAAACATTAGTAATAGCAGAAGAACAGCATTTATTAATTGTTTATTGATTTTCATAAAAAGAGCTAATCATGAACAATAGTATATTTTAATTTCTCACTAGCCTAGATTAATAATTGCTGTAAAAATGATGGTAACACTTTACAATAAGGTTTCATTTGTTAACATTAGTTAACTACATTTGTTAACATGAACTAACAATACATAATTTTTTTATCTTTATTAATGGTAATCTCAACATTTACTAATACATTTTTAGGATCAAAAGTTGTATCTATTAACATTAGTTAATGCACTGTGAACATTAACAAAAGTTAATAAATGCTGTAAAAGTATATTGCTCCTTGTTAGATCATGTTAGTTAATGCATGAACTAATATTAACAAATGAGAACTTATTGTGAAGTGTTACCAAAATTATTGTTTATTGTTAGCCCATGATATCTAATGCATTGGCTAATGTTAATGTATTGAACCTTATTGTAAATTGTTACCAATTATTCTTTAACACACCTTTAAAAAAAATATATATATATACATATATATAGGTTATGTGCAATGCAACAGTGTTTTATTGATGTACATGGGAAATAATAGAGCCATTTTAGTGCGTATCCGTGTAGACATCTTGCAGGCTATAAACCCTTTGGTCGCTCTGCAGTGAGAGAACGCAGTGGTGCAGTGTCTGTTATTCCAGCTGCTGTGCTGTGCTATGCAAGATGTGCAAGAAGGAATCCCTATGCTTTCATTTCAAACAAACAGGGAGTTTTTAATCACAGGAAAAGCCAGGCCGTCAGCCAATGGTACTGACAGAAAGACATAAAGGGGTTTTTCTGAAAACAAACAGAGGCGAGAGGTTGAGGATGAATGAATGAGATTTCGTTTGCCCTTCTTTTTCCTCACATTCTTTTATTCTGTGGTTTGGTTTGTGTCTTTACATCCTGTCTTTTTCCTTACCGTACACGTTCACAGGACCCCAATAAGCGGTTTGGGGCGTCTTTAGGGGCTCTGTCAGGAGGCAGGGTGGGCATTACGAGGATGGCACTGGTCAATCTGAAGCTGGCGGTGACTGTGGCTGTGCGATTCTCCGCCACACGCAGACAGTTCGGGCCCAAAGAGGATGAGGAGATTCCGGTGCTGGAATATCAGCTACAGGTACAGAATACTGACACGCTCCAGTGGAAACATTTCAACAGTTCTTCACTACATCATAAGGACTGTGGATAAGTCATAATTATTTTGTTGCATCTGCCCTTTGTTTAGTCATGATCTGCCTTTAATTTATCATTAATAAAAAAAAAAAAATTTTTATTAAATGCTTTTAAATGAAAGCTTTTAATTAAAATTATTTCAAATGTAACAGAAAGTTTATTAGAATAAACAAAAATCCAATGTGAGCATATTTATTAGTTTTAGTATTTGTCATCTACAAAAATGATGGTGACACTTTGTTTAAAAGTACTGTTGTACATGTGTATGTACTTGTATAACTCACTATTTTCTCGTATTTCACTGTAACTGCATGTACTGTAAATAAAGTGAGTGTAAATAAATTCATATATATATATATATATATATATATATATATATATATATATATATATATATATATATATATATATATATATATATATATATATAAAGAGAGCGAGAGAGAGAGAGAGAGAGAGAGAGATACATACATACATATAGATAAATACATATACACACACACACACACATTATATATTTATCAAAATTCATACTTATTAAATTCACTAAATGGCCAAAAGTGAAACTGGCATATTGGAAACATTTAAAAATGCGCTAAACATTTAATAGGCCATTTGTTTGGAGAGTGTTTTCTTACACTTCTCACTATTTTTCCGGGTATCACTGAAGGTAGAATTCATTTGAAGTTCTTGGATCAAACTCACTGCTTTTAAGCTATTTGTCTTTTGACCCATCCTGTGCATGTGCTCCATCCTCTGTTTCAGCAATGGCGTCTTATCCCATTTCTGGCTGCCGTGTACGCGCTGGAGCACTTCACCAGATCCTTCTTAATGAACTTTGTCGAATTTCAAATTGGACTCCTAATGAAGGACAAAAGCGACAGACAGGTATAGATCATATGCTTTAAATATGCTGAAAATATGAACATACAAAACATCTGAAATTCAGAAAGTCGTAATCTTCTAGTATTTGATCACGTATAGATTGTGTGTGTCACTCCTCAGGCTGAACTGGGCAGAGAGATCCATGCCATGTCATGCGCTAGTAAACCTCTGGGATCGTGGACAGCCCAGCGAGGCATTCAGGAATGTCGGGAGGCTTGTGGAGGACACGGCTACCTTGCCAGTAAGGAATCTTTAAAATCTTCATAAACTAAATGTTTAATGTAAGCATAAACTACGGTGGCCCAGTAGTGCGCGACACGATGAAAATTTAAAAAACAAACTAAACAGCAGTTAACAGCACTACGGAATCAAGACATAACTCAATGGAAACAAGTCACAATGCAGCGGAATCGTCACACCAAAACGGTAACAAGTCACAACACAACGAGTTTGCCACAACACAACAGAAATGCTCCTGCTCTTTTCTCAGCGTGCGTTAATGCTAAGGACTTCATATTATAGGTAATGGTCTTATATAATCCATATTTTGGACATTTGTTTTTACTGTATACAAATTTTTTTCATAACCCCTTCAACTGCACTTATTGCTTTTTTAAATTTGCCAAGTTATTTATAACTATGTGAATTTAAAGTGTAATTTAAAAGGCCTGGTGGAGTAAAAATGTATAATAGTCCCCATTTGTGTGTTTGCACATAGGACCATTTCCATTGTTCGTGGCGATTCCTTTGGGTTGTGGCTTGTTTCTGTTGTGTTGTGGCTTGTTTCTGTTGTGTTGTGGCTTGTTTCTGTTGTGTTGTGGCTTGTTTCCGTTGTGTTGTGGCTTGTTTCCGTTGTGTTGTGGCTTGTTTCTGTTGTGTTGTGGCTTGTTTCTGTTGTGTTGTGGCTTGTTTCTGTTGTGTTGTGGCTTGTTTCTGTTGTGTTGTGGCTTGTTTCCGTTGTGTTGTGGCTTGTTTCTGTTGTGTTGTGGCTTGTTTCTGTTGTGTTGTGGCTTTTTTCCGTTGTGTTGTGGCTTGTTTCTGTTGTGTTGTGGCTTGTTTCCGTTGTGTTGTGGCTTGTTTCCGTTGTGTTGTGGCTTGTTTCCGTTGTGTTGTGGCTTGTTTCCGTTGTGTTGTGGCTTGTTTCTGTTGTGTTGTGGCTTGTTTCTGTTGTGTTGTGGCTTGTTTCCGTTGTGTTGTGGCTTGTTTCCGTTGTGTTGTGGCTTGTTTCTGTTGTGTTGTGGCTTGTTTCTGTTGTGTTGTGGCTTGTTTCTGTTGTGTTGTGGCTTGTTTCCGTTGTGTTGTGGCTTGTTTCCGTTGTGTTGTGGCTTGTTTCTGTTGTGTTGTGGCTTGTTTCTGTTGTGTTGTGGCTTGTTTCTGTTGTGTTGTGGCTTGTTTCCGTTGTGTTGTGGCTTGTTTCTGTTGTGTTGTGGCTTGTTTCTGTTGTGTTGTGGCTTTTTTCCGTTGTGTTGTGGCTTGTTTCTGTTGTGTTGTGGCTTGTTTCCGTTGTGTTGTGGCTTGTTTCCGTTGTGTTGTGGCTTGTTTCCGTTGTGTTGTGGCTTGTTTCTGTTGTGTTGTGGCTTGTTTCTGTTGTGTTGTGGCTTGTTTCCGTTGTGTTGTGGCTTGTTTCCGTTGTGTTGTGGCTTGTTTCTGTTGTGTTGTGGCTTGTTTCTGTTGTGTTGTGGCTTTTTTCCATTGTGTTGTGGCTTGTTTCTGTTGTGTTGTGGCTTGTTTCTGTTGTGTTGTGGCTTGTTTCCGTTGTGTTGTGGCTTGTTTCCGTTGTGTTGTGGCTTGTTTCCGTTGTGTTGTGGCTTGTTTCTGTTGTGTTGTGGCTTGTTTCTGTTGTGTTGTGGCTTGTTTCTGTTGTGTTGTGGCTTGTTTCCGTTGTGGCTTGTTTCCGTTGTGTTGTGGCTTGTTTCTGTTGTGTTGTGGCTTGTTTCCGTTGTGTTGTGGCTTGTTTCTGTTGTGTTGTGGCTTGTTTCCGTTGTGTTGTGGCTTGTTTCTGTTGTGTTGTGGCTTGTTTCCGTTTCGTTGTGGCTTGTTTCCGTTGTGTTGTGGCTTGTTTCCGTTGTGTTGTGGCTTGTTTCCGTTGTGTTGTGGCTTGTTTCCGTTGTGTTGTGGCTTGTTTCTGTTGTGTTGTGGCTTGTTTCTGTTGTGTTGTGGCTTGTTTCTGTTGTGTTGTGGCTTGTTTCCGTTGTGTTGTGGCTTGTTTCCGTTGTGTTGTGGCTTGTTTCCGTTGTGTTGTGGCTTGTTTCCGTTGTGTTGTGGCTTGTTTCTGTTGTGTTGTGGCTTGTTTCTGTTGTGTTGTGGCTTGTTTCTGTTGTGTTGTGGCTTGTTTCTGTTGTGTTGTGGCTTGTTTCTGTTGTGTTGTGGCTTGTTTCCGTTGTGTTGTGGCTTGTTTCCGTTGTGTTGTGGCTTGTTTCCGTTGTGTTGTGGCTTGTTTCTGTTGTGTTGTGGCTTGTTTCCGTTTCGTTGTGGCTTGTTTCTGTTGTGTTGTGGCTTGTTTCCGTTGTGTTGTGGCTTGTTTCCGTTGTGTTGTGGCTTGTTTCCGTTGTGTTGTGGCTTGTTTCCGTTGTGTTGTGGCTTGTTTCCGTTTCGTTGTGGCTTGTTTCTGTTGTGTTGTGGCTTGTTTCTGTTGTGTTGTGGCTTGTTTCTGTTGTGTTGTGGCTTGTTTCCGTTGTGTTGTGGCTTGTTTCTGTTGTGTTGTGGCTTGTTTCTGTTGTGTTGTGGCTTGTTTCCGTTTCGTTTTGGCTTGTTTCTGTTGTGTTGTGGCTTGTTTCTGTTGTGTTGTGGCTTGTTTCCGTTGTGTTGTGGCTTGTTTCTGTTGTGTTGTGGCTTGTTTCTGTTGTGTTGTGGCTTGTTTCCGTTTCGTTTTGGCTTGTTTCTGTTGTGTTGTGGCTTGTTTCCGTTGTGTTGTGGCTTGTTTCCGTTTCGTTTTGGCTTGTTTCTGTTGTGTTGTGGCTTGTTTCCGTTGTGTTGTGGCTTGTTTCCGTTGTGTTGTGGCTTGTTTCTGTTGTGTTGTGGCTTGTTTCCGTTTCGTTGTGGCTTGTTTCTGTTGTGTTGTGGCTTGTTTCCGTTGTGTTGTGGCTTGTTTCCGTTGTGTTGTGGCTTGTTTCCGTTGTGTTGTGGCTTGTTTCCGTTGTGTTGTGGCTTGTTTCCGTTTCGTTGTGGCTTGTTTCTGTTGTGTTGTGGCTTGTTTCTGTTGTGTTGTGGCTTGTTTCTGTTGTGTTGTGGCTTGTTTCCGTTGTGTTGTGGCTTGTTTCTGTTGTGTTGTGGCTTGTTTCTGTTGTGTTGTGGCTTGTTTCCGTTTCGTTTTGGCTTGTTTCTGTTGTGTTGTGGCTTGTTTCTGTTGTGTTGTGGCTTGTTTCCGTTGTGTTGTGGCTTGTTTCTGTTGTGTTGTGGCTTGTTTCTGTTGTGTTGTGGCTTGTTTCCGTTTCGTTTTGGCTTGTTTCTGTTGTGTTGTGGCTTGTTTCCGTTGTGTTGTGGCTTGTTTCCGTTTCGTTTTGGCTTGTTTCTGTTGTGTTGTGGCTTGTTTCTGTTGTGTTGTGGCTTGTTTCCGTTGTGTTGTGGCTTGTTTCTGTTGTGTTGTGGCTTGTTTCTGTTGTGTTGTGGCTTGTTTCCGTTTCGTTTTGGCTTGTTTCCGTTGTGTTGTGGCTTGTTTCCGTTTCGTTGTGGCTTGTTTCTGTTGTGTTGTGGCTTGTTTCTGTTGTGTTGACACAACAGAAACAAGCCACAACGAAACGGAAACAAGCCACAACACAACTGTGTTGTTAACTTATGTTTGCTGTTTTTGTTGTGTCGTTATGTTGTGCACTACTGGGCCACTGTAATAAACACCACGTCAAATATCAAAAGAAGAACTTTTAGTTCAGCTTGTGTTTATCTGTTAATCTGATTATCGGTTTGTGTGAAGTGAACCGCCTGGGAGACTTGCGCGACGACAATGACCCAAACTGCACTTATGAGGGAGACAACAACGTTCTCCTGCAGCAGACCAGCAACTATCTGCTCAGCTGGCTCCAGCACAAACAGGAAGGTCTCTACACACTAGAGCTTTTTCTTTATAGGCCATCATGGTTTCTCAAAAATTTCCCAATAGGAAGAAGTAATGACAGTTGTATAATGTTTTTTTAACCATGACATCTAGATCATTCTTTGCATGCTGTTTTTTTTAGAGTTATGCAGAATATGAAGAATTATTTTTGTGTCTGACGTAGATTTGAAATGTCTTGCTTTTTCTCTTTCTTTTCCTCAATCAAGGTAAAGGAAGGATTGAATCCCCTCTTGAGACTGTGAACTTTTTAGAGGACATGAGCAGCATTCTGCAGAGCAAGTTCACAGTTGGCTCAGTGGAAGAGTGCATGAACTCAGCCGGTACGCAACATTAACACTACATTCTCTATAACAGGGACACATAAATGCACAACCGCACGCACAAACCACATTACTCTTGTAGCATTCACTTCACCTCTGGTACCTCTGTTCCTCTGGTGCTCTTTTTATTTATTTATTTATTTATTTTTCAGCTTAAACCGTATAACTTACATTTACACATAATAATGTAACTTTTACCATTGAAACTTTGATTTGTGGATAATTTCAGCCTTGGGATTTTAAGTAGGACTGTTGGTCAATTAAAAACAGATTTCTGTAATTTAATCCTGATTAATAGCACAGAACTTTAAAATTTGTAATTATAAATATATTTCGCACTGAATCTCCAAATTAATGTAAAAACAACAAAGACTAATTTTAAATTATTGATATTTTAAATGTTTGTTTAATGACTTTTTTAATGGCCTTATCACTGATACCAATACTGATACTTATTAAATAAGTAATTATTTAGTATAATTTATTAACAATTACTGAACATTTTAAATGTTTTAACAGCTTTTGATGTAATTTAATGCTAGCCTAAAGATGTGTGGAAAAGACTTTAGCATAGCTACTTCAGGAATTGTATTGTGTTCATTATTTTCCACAGATAATATTAATTCCAGAAATTAACACATTATTTTTCTCAGACTTATTTTAAGGAAATTTAAGATTAAAATGTAAAGACGGATTAAGGTCAAGGTAAGATTATGTCATTGTAATATTTCCATACTATATTAAGATCTCTCCATATTGGTATATCCATATGCACACTGTAAGCATGGTGTTGTTACGGTGTTCAAAACATTTTTGTGTTGATTCTATAAAATGTATAGCTCCAGTGCAGAATTTACTTTACACAACCTAAAATTGTAATACTTTTCTTTTGAAGCACAGGTATTTTCTTCAGGAACTGCAAATCTAGTTCAGTTCTGTTATTCAGCTAGAGAAGCATTAGTTTTGTTTAATAGAGTCATTTTTCATTCACTCTCAGAGGAAGCCAAATAAACAAGCTGAGCCTCATGTGTCGTTTTCATATCCCACTTTCATGGTGCTGGTTTTGTGTAATACAAGATGTTTGTGTGTACAATGCTTTTTTCGAGAACACATTATCTAATACATAAATCGTCACACCTCCACCGCACACAGAGAGAATGTGAGAATCTGTGTCACGCTGTGTTTTTGTGTGGTTTACTGTTAAAAGTGCTCCTTGGTGCTGCAGACGGCTCTAGTGGGAGAGTTTTACATCAACTGAGCTGCACATCTGTTAAACATCTGCTCTCTTTATTGACCTCATTCCTCAGATGGTGACTCAAATCATTGTTGCCTGGTTACAAGGGTCAGAGGATCATCGTTTTAATTGGACGAGGACAGGGAGTGGACTGCTTGGGTTTTAACTGACTTTTGTCACCTATCGCATCATGTGACAAGCACCCAGGGAGTTTTTAAATGCTAGAACAGTTTTAATATTGTTACTCACCCCAGGTGTTTTACATCAAAACTTTGAATACCCTCTTCTGTACCTATAACAGTCCATGTTTTCAGTCAGTCCACTTCAGGCAAACTAAGTGTAATTCACACAAGAAATAGTTCAACTTAACATTCTGCCATCTCTGAAATGGAAAGGCTTGTGTGTTTCTCTCTGTCAAAAGTGGTGGAAATTTACCAACAGTGGTCTGAGGAGGGACAAATCACAAACCAGTGACAGAGTGTTGCGATGCACGAGGGCAACAAAGGTTATCCCATCTTGTCCGAGCCAACAGAAGGTCTACTGTTGTTCAAGTCACTCAAAATTGTACTGATGTTTATGGGAGGAATGTGTCACAGACCAGTCAGAGTGCCTATAATGACCCCTGTCCATCGTAGAAAGTGGCAACAATGGGAATGCAAACGTCAGATATGGACCTTGGAGCAGTGGAAGAAGGTTGCCTGTTTTTTGTTTTATGTCGTCACATGTGCGTAGTTTACCTGGGGAAACATTGTTACTAGGAAGCACTGTGGGATGATGACAGGCCTATGGAGAGGGTATGATGCTCTGGGTAATGTTTGCCTCGGAAACCCTGGGTCCGGCCATTCATGTGGACATAAATTTGACTTGTGCCACCTAAACATTGTTGCAGACCAGGTACACCCCTTCATGACAATGGTGTTCACTGTTGGAAGTGGCCTCTTTCAGCATAATAATGCACCTTGCCACACTGCGATTGTTCAGGAATGATTTGAGGAACATGATGAAGAGTTGAGGGTTTTATCCTGGCCTCCAAATTTGCCAGATCTCAATCCAATTGAGCATCTGTGGGATGTGATGGACCAACAAGTTCAATCTATGGCGGCTCCACCTCGCAAGCTACAAGACTTGAAGGATCTGCTGCTAATGTCACCTTCAGGGGTCTTGTGGAGTCCATGTCTCAGCAGGTCAGCTCTGTGGAGGACCAATGCACGCGGAGGACCAACAGCGTATTAGGCCGGTGGTCATAATGTTTTGGCTCATAAGTGTTTTCTATTCATTGTTAAATACTTTATATACACTCACCTAAAGGATTATTAGGAACACCTGTTCAATTTCTCATTAATGCAATTATCTAATCAACCAATCACATGGCAGTTGCTTCAGTGCATTTAGGGGTGTGGTCCTGGTCAAGACAATCTCCTGAACTCCAAACTGAATGTCAGAATGGGAAAGAAAGGTGATTTAAGCAATTTTGAGTGTGGCATGGTTGTTGATGCCAGACGGGCCGGTCTGAGTATTCCACAATCTGCTCCGTTACTGGGATTTTCACGCACAACCATTTCTAGGGTTTACAAAGAATGGTGTGAAAAGGGAAAAACATCCAGTATGCGGCAGTCCTGTGGGCGAAAATGCCTTGTTGATGCTAGAGGTCAGAGGAGAATGGGCCGACTGATTCAAGCTGATAGAAGAGCAACTTTGACTGAAATAACCACTCGTTACAACCATGGTATGCAGCAAAGCATTTGTGAAGCCACAACACGCACAACCTTGAGGCGGATGGGCTACAACAGCAGAAGACCCCACCGGGTACCACTCATCTCCACTACAAATAGGAAAAAGAGGCTACAATTTGCACGAGCTCACCAAAATTGGACAGTTGAAGACTGGAAAAATGTTGCCTGGTCTGATGAGTCTCGATTTCTGTTGAGACATTCAGATGGTAGAGTCAGAATTTGACGTAAACAGAATGAGAACATGGATCCATCATGCCTTGTTACCCCTGTGCAGGCTGGTGGTGGTGGTGTAATGGTGTGGGGGATGTTTTCTTGGCACACTTTAGGCCCCTTAGTGCCAATTGGGCATGGTTTAAATGCCACGGCCTACCTGAGCATTGTTTCTGACCATGTCCATCCCTTTATGACCACCATGTACCCATCCTCTGATGGCTACTTCCAGCAGGATAATGCACCATGTCACAAAGCTCGAATCATTTCAAATTGGTTTCTTGAACATGACAATGAGTTCACTGTACTAAAATGGCCCCCACAGTCACCAGATCTCAACCCAATAGAGCATCTTTGGGATGTGGTGGAACGGGAGCTTCGTGCCCTGGATGTGCATCCCACAAATCTCCATCAACTGCAAGATGCTATCCTATCAATATGGGCCAACATTTCTAAAGAATGCTTTCAGCACCTTGTTGAATCAATGCCATGTAGAATTAAGGCGGTTCTGGAGGCGAAAGGGGGTCAAACACAGTATTAGTATGGTGTTCCTAATAATCCTTTAGGTGAGTGTAATCTATTCATTGTTACACCTTTATAAAGTATAATGAATTAAAACACATGAAGATAAACTATTTCAGACAAAAAGAATATTATAATGCATTTTAACTTGGGTTACAATTATTTTTTTAAAAAATATAATGAATTACAATGTTCATTTTAAATACATTTACAGTATAATGCATTATACATAAAGGCTTCAAGTAAAGTGTTATCGACTTCATTTGTTCTGTGGAACACAAAAGATGTTTAGATGAATGTCCTAAATAAGCTTTTTTTATAGGGTTATTTTGAGGGATTATTTTTGGCTTAACCCATAACTAAATGGGCTTACAAAAGAATCAAAGATCTTGATTTCATAAATTAGGAATATATATTTTTGCCCCCAATTTTTAAATGTTTTAGGCAATTTTATCTCTCTTTTTGTTGTTTTTGCCATTAAAAAAGTATCATTGACACTAGTAGAGACCATTTAAAAAACCAATCAAAAAACAGTGTCGCTATATGCATACCATCATAAATATTTGCCTTCAAATATTTATCATACTCACTAATTTCTTCAGAACTTATTTGCTGGATCGGGTGTTGAAGATATTTGCTTAGAGTTTCATTCTCTGTGTGGTCTTGTTTCATAACATTCTTTTCACAAACTTGTTCTCTTATTTAGAGAGGTTTGTTGGTTGTTTCCTGATTTATTAGTTCCTTTATAAGATGGGAAAGCAGTTTTCTGGTCTTGTTTTGTTGTTTATAAATCCAAAAGGATGTATTGGATGTCTGAGTTTGAACTGATTAGGTTAATGCAGTCTTGGTCAGTAGATCTGTATTTTTGCGTAGTTCATCAGTTCATGCTGTAACTATAGCATCAATGCACTTAAGTTCATCTCTCTATGGACCTAGAGGTCGGGTTACTTCTGCGTCATGTGTTTGAGAATTACATCCAAACCTCAGCCATCCAAAACACGAGATTCTTTGTTCTTTAGTCACAGTCCCCACCCAGATACCTTATCCATGATTACATCTGTGCGTGACCCAAACCTCTCCAAAACAGACCCCTTCCAACAATAGCTCCAATATCTGTTTAATATATGTTCAGTTATCTTGTTTAGTGAACCTTTTTAGGACCCTTTCCACATAATTGTATTTCCCAGCTGCAGTCCATTACACTATTCAGTTTGTTTTAACTGTCATCATTAAACAATAAATCCACTGTCATATCAGTGATTCTGTCATATTTTTGCTTATCTCTTACTCAATGTTTTGCATTATCTTTTTAATCTTTAATCATTATTCCATCTTTTTAATTTATCTTTTGGTATTCTGTCCTCAGTGCCTCTGGCAGCGTACAAGTGGCTGGTGTGTTTCTTACTGGGTGAGAGCCAGAGGAAGCTGTTTCATGAGAAATCCTCTGGACTGGGAGACTTTGAGGCACGAAACAACAGCCAAGTATGTTTTAATCCTGACTTTAATAGCACCAGACTTTAAAATGACATGTATGTTTACTGGCAGCTCAGAGGGAGGTGAGGTATGCTGTAGGTTTATAAAATGTACAATTACCCAGCTGCCTCATACTGTACCTCACTTTAAGTGTGTTAAGATGTTACATCTTATACCAGATATGGTCAATAACATCATAGAAAGTTATATTTTATACAGTTCAGGTCACTTGTACAGGTGTGTGTGTCTCTCTCTCTCTCTCTCTCTCTCTCTCTCTCTCTCTCTCTCTCTTCAATTCAATTCAATTCAATTCAATTCAATTCAATTCAATTCAATTCAATTCAATTCAATTCAATTCAATTCAATTCAATTCAATTCAATTCAATTCAATTCAATTCAATTCAATTCAATTCAATTCAATTCAATTCAGCTTTATTGGCATGACTGTGTAAAATAGCACAATATTGCCAAAGCAATAGACATATACAAACATATACGTACATGTTGCTACATAAAACTGAACAATAATAAAAAAAAATACATTTCAATATTATGCATAAATATATCACAATGAAAAAAAATAAATAAATAATAATAAGTCCAGAGAGCAGTTTAAGGGGAAAGAGGGTTCAGCCCTTGTCCCTCATATGATGGCAGGAAGACACATACTGCGCTGCCAGGAGAACACACTCTTCTTTCTCTCCCAGAATATAAGACAGTTTGTCTATGAGGCTCGCTTGTTGGAACTGGGGTAAAATCTGAGCTATTCGTGTGAAATAAGAGTCTCTGATGTGTTTGTACTTGCTGCACTGGGTGAGGAAGTGCAGCTCGTCCTCTACGACTCCATCAGTGCAGTGTGAACACAGTCTGAGCTCTCGGGCTCTCCAGCTCGGCTTGTGTCGGCCCGTCTCCACACACAGACTGTGGTCACTGATGCGATACCTCGTCAGGAGCTTTCTCTGACCATAGTTACTGATATCGGTCAGGTATGGGGCCAATTTATAATCAGACTTTATTTTGTGGAAGTATTTTAATTTATTTATTTGTGTGACCTTTATCTGCCAATCTTGTATGTATTCTTCTTTCGTTATGTTCCCTATTTCTTTTACTTTTGCGTGTCTGAACTGAATTGTTGGATTAAGTTTTCCACTAAATGTGTCATGGGGTCGCTCTCGGGGTGTCCTGCCCTGTGTCTGAGAGCGCAGTGATGGTAACTGTCTGTCTGCGCATCTGATAGATGGAACCAGAACTTTGCGGCTCTCTTCTGGATCTCAGATAGGAGAGGGAATCTGCCTAATTCTGCCCGGCAACCCAGACTCGGAGCGTTTCTGTGAGTTCCCAGGATGTTCTTGCAGAACTCAAGGTGGAAAGTTTCAACAGGGGTTTTGTCCCAGGAATCGTAATTTAGTTTAAATTTGGGGCCCCAGATTTCACAGCCGTATAGAAGGATGGGTTTGATGATGCTGTCGAAGATTTTCAGCCACAGTTTAATGGGTGGGTTAAATTTGAACAGGGGTTTTCTTATACTATAATAAGCCCTACGTGCTTTATCAGTCAGATCTTTCATTGCAGTGTCAAACTTTCCAGAAGCTGAGATTGTCAGACCCAAATAATTATAACAGGTGACATGATTAAGAATTGTTCCCCCAAGTGTAAATATGTATTTGTTGTCAGTAAGGCGAGGTTTCTTCTGGAAGATCATGATTTTGGACTTGTCCATGTTTATGGGTAAGGCCCAGTCGCTGCTGTACTCCTACAGAAGCGAGAGGCTTTGATACAGTCCCTCTTCATGAGGAGATGGCAGCAGAAGATCATCAGCGTACAGGAGGCTTTTGATTTCTCTGTCCTCGAGGGTCAGACCAGGACAAGAGGACTTCTCAAGTGTTGATGCCAATTCATTAATATAGATATTAAATAGAGTCGGGCTGAGGCTGCAGCCTTGACGGACTCCTTTAGTTTGACTGAAATAATCAGTGTGTTTGACGTTAATCTAACTCTCTCTCTCTCTCTCTCTCTCTCTCTCTCTCTCTCTCTCTCTCTCTCTCTCTCTCTCTCTCTCTCTCTCTCTCTCTCTCTCTCTCTCTCTCTCTCTCTCTCTCTCTCTCTCTCTCTCTCTCTCTCTCTCTCTCTCTCTCTCTCTCTCTCTCTCTCTCTCTCTCTCTCTCTCTCTCTCTCAGGTCTGGTTAGATTAGATGGTAAGCAAGCAATCAGTTCTTGTAAGCAAGATGTTGGATACAGGAGAAATGGACAGGAATAAAGATCTGAGTGATTTTGACAAGGGCCAAATTGTTATGGCAAGGCGACTGGGTCAGAGTTTCTTTGAAACAGCAAGGCAGTTTTCTTCTTTTGTCAGGTTTTTAAAAAAAAAAACTATGTATGCTGAGTTCATCTACTGTATGTAGGCCAGTCACGTCATGTCAAAAACTGGGCCAATTTACCTGAACCATAGACACATGTGCTGCAAACACATGTGCTCAGTGTTTTCCTATTGTCTTAAAGTCCTTAGGCTTATTTGAAAGTAGACTTTTGACTGAAAGTTATAGTTATGCTATATAATATCCATTCAAGAATCATTTTTCACCATGTAGATTTAATGTTGTTATTCATGGGAGAATGATATGTTGTTTTTGATAATATATTTTAGTATCAGGCTTAATCATTGGGCAAGCGCACCCTGCGTTTCCCATAAATACCTTCTGTACAGTCCAGTCCCGTTTATGACCTATATCTAATATAAAACAGGCCTCTGGTTCTTCATACATGTCTTAAACACTGAACAGACACTTGGCTCAGACATATCCCTTACTTAATATCTGTTCCACTGAGCTACAAATCTACATCACACTGAGCATTTCAAAGGGCCGCTGTCTGACCTCTTGAAGGATTTAAACCCTTTCTGGCATTCAGAATTCATTTAGATCCATATATGTGCTCCATGGGGTCAGAGTCACATGCAGGATGTGTGAAAGCTACTCCCATCACGTTTCTGATGATGTTAAAGTATCATGGTATGACCAAATCAAGCACCAACACAGTAATGAAACACAGCCGTTACACCACACACACACACACACACACACACACACACACACACACACACACACACATACAGTGGCCTAGATACTGACATTTACCATTTAAAAAATCTTTTTAATTTTTTATTCATGTAAAAATGAATGCCATTTTCATTTCACTTCCTTTTATTACTTGCTTATCCTCCACCATTCTCAAGTCAAGGGTCCTATATGCTGACCAATAGCATATCTTGAAAACTAGAGCCAATCAACAATTTTAAGCATAATTTTCATTCTCAGTGACCCATAATTTTATTATCAAATAAATGCAGCATAAGGAACTTCTTTCAAAAACCAAATAAATTATTATTTAATAATGATTATCACTACACTCTCAGAAAAAAGGTACAAAAGCTGTCACTTGGGCAGTACCTTCAAAAGGTACACCTAATATGTATCTTAAGTTACTGTACCAATATGCACCATTTAGGTACACAAGTGTACCTTTTGAAAATGTATTGCCCCAGTGACAGCTTTTGTACCTTTTTTTTTTTTTCTGAGAGTGTACTTAATTATTCCAGTAGTGTATGTGCGTGCTATGAGGGTCTAGTCTAGCTAGAAAGATGTAGGGCCCTATTTTAACGATCTGAAACGCAAGAATCAAGCGCAAAACGCAAGTAACTTTGTGGGCGGATCTTGGGCACTGTTGCTATTATACCGGTGGCAGGATAAATGACTCTTGCGCCTGACGCAAATCTAAAAGGGGTTGGCCTGAAGTAGCTTCATTATTCATAGGTGTGGTTTGGGCGTAACGTGAAATAAACCAATCAGAGCGACATCTCACATTCCCTTTAAGAGCAGGCACGCTTGTTCCATGGTGGATTGCTATTATAATGGCGGATTTGCCAGGCGCACGCCAGGAGCGGTTCACAGCCGAGGAGACCGACGTTCTTGTCAGGGCTGTAAAACCAGGCGGGTAATCCATCGACCGGAAGTTGAAGCCGGCCACGTGCCGCCATCTTGTAGCAGAACTTAACTTGCGTTAGCATTCCATTGACTCCCATTCATTTTGGCGTCACTTTGACAGCGAATAACTTTACATCTGAGGCGTTTAAAGACTCCATTTGTCCATTATTTATTTCTAAAGAAACACGACAATGTATAAAGGGCTCCATTACCTTCTATGTTACATTATGGCCCCGTAGAAACAGTTTTTGTAAAAATAGGCTAACGATTGCGTCATAACCTCTCTGTCGCACAGTAGAGAAATTACCGTACAGACAGGAGGAGAAGCTCGCGAGCAATTTACATTTTAAAATAAATACTATACAAAATAATTAATCAGAATACTTACTCCTGCTTACTCACGCCAAAGAACTCTTTGCTCAAGCTCGCCGTCTCTGCAAGATTAACGTTGGCAGTTTGCACGCACAGCTACTAGAAGATTTACATCTGTCAGACAGGTTGCTCACGTCATCAAGCTTAGTTTGAGTCGGTTTGAGTCTGCGCGTCAGGAACGGAAGTGCTAAAAAATCGCTAAAAATGGGCTTCACTTGTCTCAATTGAGTTCCAATGAGATGGCTCTGTCCACTTCTTATACTGTCTATGCGTAAAACACAGAGAAGTGACATTGTATGGGGATGGAGAAACCCACCCAAATTAGCTTCGGTTAAACAGGCGTATAATAATTTGAATGTGTAAGTTAGATTTATAGCTATTTTTTCACATCTTCATGGACACAACAATGATTTCCCTCGTGTGTTAATATTGTTCCTTGTAATAATGTATGGTTTTCTGAAAATGAGAACTGCTGCGTCTGTGTGTAGATGAGAGAATCAAAGTGTATGCGCGTTGTGCACACGCTACATTGATTATGGCCAAGCATGCGCCCTTAAAATAGCATATGAATAACATGCGCAGCGCGCCACTGACTTTAAACTATTTTTTCCTGGTCAGTGGCGGAATTGTTTTCTAAACCTGCAAAATAGCACCAGGGAACGTTTGCGCCGGAACACGCCTCCTCTTTGCGCTGAACCGCCCCGGGGAGCGCAAGTTAATTTCCTAATTTACCAATGTGCGTCTGTGGAGGGAAAAGTCCGCTGTGCAGAAGTGCAAAATAGGAATGATACATGCGTCGTTGTACAAAGTCAATTGCGCTGGGTGCAAGATAGGGCCCGTAGTCAGTTAAAGGCCATATGATATAATGAGTGGAGTTTGGACACTGTTCACCTTGACTTCATATGAGCTTTCTGACACAAAAAAGAGTGAGTTTAAATTGAGCTTTTTGGAGGGACGAACAAGAATAGAAGGGAAACAGACAGAATGTGATCGAGCAGGTTACAGTAGGTGACCAATGATTAAATTGTCCTAAAACCTGCAGTGAGAGCAAGAGGAAAATTAATAAAACAGACGTCCCTCACACACATTACTGACCCAGCAACCACCAAACACAGAGAATCACTCAGTCTCTAGCAACCAGACACAAACACAAGCACAAGCTTAGGTCGTGAATCTTTTTTTTCTTTTGACTTTGTTTCCTTCTATAAACATCCCAATTAGTGTCTCGTCTGTGTGTCATGACCTGGCTCGTGATTATGTGGGTCGAACATTCAAATTCATTTACCCCTTGACTCCATAAACACTCATCTCTCTTTTCCCCCCTCTCTCTCTGTAGGTGTATTACTGTCGCTCATTGGCTATTGCCTATATTGAGCACACAGTGCTGCAGCGTTTCCATGACCTGACAAAGGATGAACAGACTCCAGCTGCTCTCAGATCAGTGCTGGGGCGTCTCTGTGCTCTCTATGGCCTGTGGACTCTCACCAACCACATGGCCATCCTGTATCAAGGTAAACAGCATATTAAAGTGATTTCTGAAGGATCATGTCACACTGAAGACTGAAGAAATGGCTGCTGAAAATGCAGCTTTATCATCACAAGAATAGATTACATTTTAAAGTATATTAAAATCGTTTTTTTAAATTGTAATAATATTTCACAATATGACTGATTTTACTGTCTTTTTGATCAAATGAATGCAGCCTTGATGCACATAAGAGACTTCTTTCAAAAACATTTACAAGTCTTACCGACCCCAACACTTTGGATGGTAGTGTAGCTCTTTTGAAGGTTTCTTGAGTTTGATTATGGTCTGTTTGTGTTTATAGGAGGTTATTTTTCTGGTCGTCAGCCAGTTGACTTCATCCAGACAGCCATTCTCACGCTGTGTGGGCAGGTTAGTGTTGTGTTAGCTGTGGTTCAGATACAGACACCCTCACTAATAAGTGCATGACGATGCAAACATCAGGAAGGCTTTTAATGCACTCTCTCTGTGTTAGCTGAAGGATGATGCTGTGGCGTTGGTTGATGTGATCGCTCCTCCTGACTTCATCCTGAACTCGCCCATTGGCAAGGCAGATGGTGAGGTAAGAGAACACATACACAGGCACACATGTGCACATGAAGAACACTACTCACCAGCCCTCCACTGTGACTGTGGAATCACTTATACAGACAAATGTCTCCAAGAGCTGCAGAAGTGATCATCTGATTTACTGTGACTCCAAAAAGGATTTTCTCATCCATTTTTGCAGTGACTTTTAATCTGAATGAAGTCAGTTCCTTTAATTTCACACAGGTGTCCTAGCTGAGTAACTACAGGTGTTTTTATGGATTTTTTTTAATGTTTTATATGAAAAGTGTTTTTATAGTATCTTTGTTGAATAAATAGCGCTTGCTATGTTGAATCTTAAGCAGTGTCATTCATTTTTGTTTGGTGTTTGTGCAGAATTAGCTGTATAAGCTGTAAAAATATACACACATACATACATGCATATAAATGAACAAATGACACTTGATCCAAATGTTAAAGTATATGTTTTTTCACATGTAAAGAAATTTAAAACATTTTAAGGTCACTGTTATGACTGTGTATTTATGTGACTACATATTTTTTTTAATCATATGTGATGCGATCTGGGAAAACCCACCACCTATTACAGGTTTTAATATCATATGGAAGCTGGTATCAAGCCCTCTCCAAATCTGTTTTTATTTTTATCATAGCTTGTTGGTACGTAGCATAAGTTATGTTTATCTGAAGTCGGCCGATCGCTATGATTTTCTGGAACGGAATTTTGAGAAAAACAGGTTTAATTAACTGTCACCGTTATAAAACTGCGTGACGTTATAGTTTAAACAGGATTGGCGTGAAATGCGCACTAATACACATTCACTGTACTGTGGTTTATTTTATAGGGAAACTATCTTTGTAGTGTTAAGAGACGGACAGGTGTATGGGATATACGGCGATTGTTTTTTTTTTGTTTTTTTTTCACCTCTGCCGGGCGTTTGAGGAAATGGTCGCATAGAATGCATTAGAGAAAGAGAGTATTTTCAGCTTGACACAATAAATCGCTGTTTTTCTGCACTAAACAAGGGAATTTTGCCAAGATATTTTCAGAGATAAGATAAAAGATGTTATAGAATAATAATTTAATGAAAAAAAAAATTTGACAAAAAAAACTGACATTCAAACTATTTTGGAATTTACTGAAAACGGCCCAGCGCGACATCCGACGGGTTTTCCCAGATCGCATCACATATTTATCAGTACTGTTCATGTATTTACTAAACATTTTATGGAAAAAAATACATAATTATACCTTCAAACTTCAAAGTTGTTTACAGATTTGGAAATATAAAAAGGTGTTTTTTTAAACAGAATAATTTCCCCTGCTAGTCTATTAAATAAGTTGAGACTGTGAGACTGACAGCTAGTGATGATGCAATATTTACTGGAAAATATTACAGCTTAATGTGTCACACAAGGGGGGTATAGTTAACATCACCTAATAAAATCAACAATTATTAGAACTTTGGGTGGTGCATTTATTTCATCTTGTCTCAAAAAAAAAAAAAAAGAAACAGTCCAGTTAATTAAAACAAACTGGAAAAGTTGGAGGGTTTTTCCATTGTGCAAGACACTGCCCTCAAGGGGGTTTAATTCATTATCCCTCAGAAACAAGATTCTGACTAGACATTATGGTCACTGACTCATTCCTCCAGTCATATTCTCTCAGCACTTGTTTGGCAGGCCATTCATTTTGAAGTTTAAGAAACAACAGTGCCTTACTGAAACACTAGACAGAGCAGTCACATACACACCCCACTGACACACAGACCTTTATACCGATTCCCCTACTCAGTGAGACACTTTTCATGTTTATAGTTCGGGACATGCTTACTGGAAATGAACTCTTCATTCTGGCATTGAGTTTTTTTTTTTTTTTTTTTTCTGATAAAAGGGAAGTCTTTTTTTTTTATGAAAGCTCTCCACATGCTTGTTTTCTGACTGTTATTGTCTTGTTACTGATAGTAAGTCGCATGGCTTGACCTTATTTTGGTCCAGCAATGCAAGTGTTTTTTGTAATCAATGACTTTGCCATTCAGTGTCTGTCTGTTTCTCGTGTTTCAGCTCTACAAAAACCTGTGGTCTACAGTCATGCAGGGTAAGAACGTCTTGGAACGGCCATCTTGGTGGGCTGAGTTTTGCTCTGACAAACCTGCAGTTGGATCTTTCCGAGCCAAACTGTAACTCCTCACGCTGGTCAGTGTTGGAAAGCAGGATCGTTGCAGACATTCGTCTGTTTGTCCTTAAAGCCAGACAGTTTAATGATGTTATAATACTGTCATACAGTTTTCATTGACAAATTCAGCCTTGATTAGTGATGAGCTTATGGAAAAAGACCGGGAGGTTTAAAAAGTCCAAGAAGAATCTCAACCATGTTGATCACTGTAAAATTATGAACAGATACACTAAAATTTACTAAGAGCAGCCTAAAGTAATATGTGTGGTGTACTGTAAACATTAATGAGCACTCATAACACTTTCTAATTCATTGTGCCAACTCATTGGTTTGGTTTGACTCTATAAATATTAAAGGTTTGAGTTATAGGCTGTCAGACCTGTTGTTTGAATGCACAACTATAACAAAACCCTCAATAACAGTGTTCAGAGGCTAACTAATTTTACAACATGTTGTCATGTTGATAACTGCATTCATCTAGATCTACTTTGGAGTGAATATGTATGATTGATTGAGGAGCCATCATGGATGATGAATGATTGTTTAATACATTATATGTTATAATATGCAAGAATGTAATTATAATAAATTGTTACTTTTTATCAAAATAAATATTTTAAATGCTTTGAACTGGAGTCTTTGTATTTAGACATGAATGTGGTGCATCTGTACAGTATATTATCCCATGTTGAAGCATGAGACAGTAAAATAACACTAGTTTGACATCTTGAAAACCATATTAACCTCGAAACTGTTAATAATTGAGATGGTTTTCCCCTTTTAAAGATTATTGTGCAGGTCATTAGCACACTTAACACAAGGATTTGGGTGAAGATGGACCACTATTGTGTGCAAGTGCAGATGAGGATCTATACTGCATGCATTAAACCTAAAGAGAGAGAGCTCATTATAACAAAGCTGTATACTTTACAAAAGAGTGATACTGGGGCACACTCTTAAAAATAAAGGTGGGCTCCAAAAGTGGGGTTTTGCAGCAATGACATAGAAGAGCCATTCTGGTTTCCCCTAAGAACCTTTCATTGAACAGTTCTAAAATGAAGTGTAAAAACATTATAATAATCTGACGAATGTTTTTCTACTATAAAGAACATTTTGTGCAGTGGAAAGGTTCCAATCCACAAATCCGACTTGTGAACATCCGACCATGTTTGTTCATTTGGCCAGATGAGAATCCAGTTTTTCCCAAGGGTTTTTTCTTAATTTCTCTCACCTGATGGAGTTTGGGTTCCTTTCAACTATCGCTTTTGACTTGCTTAGTTGGGGTTCAAAAGACACTTCAGTAATGCTATCACTATTAGTCACTGTCGGATGAGAACAAAGCTTTAACTGAATTGAGCGGGATGGTGACACTGTAAAGCTGCTTTATCGCTGAATCAAATTTGATCGACACTGAACTGAACTGAATCAACTGACTCGAGCCGAATAATAAAATTTCTGTCTTTTGCTGCTTAGCTGAATTGAACTATAGTTTCATAAATGATTAACTTTACACAGTTATTGAACTGAACTGAACCAACAATGAGCTGAATAATTACACTATTGTCTTCTGTAGAGATGCCTTACAGCGGAATTGGAATTTGTCTCATAATTGATGAAGTTTTCATCACTGGTTCTGTTATTTTCTTATTTATTACTGTGAAGTTGCTTTGAAAGAATTTGTATTGTATAAAGCGGTATATAAATAAAGGTAATTTGACCTTCATGGAACCATCATGGCAAAAAAAGAGAACCTTTTAAGAGTGTAAAAACCTCCTGGGGAAAAAAGGACTTCCAGTGTTGTGTAAATGTTAGTTGTGTAAAAGCTACTCAGATCGCAGCCAATCAATCTCTCTTTTGTGTATACTGTATATATACACACAACCTTATTTATTCACCAGCACAGTACTGCGCGCCATGGGATTTTTCTCCTCCTCCCCAGCACCACTTCTCTAGGTCTGCTTCAAGGTTTTCTCTATTGTACATTGCAGCAACAGCATGTATCCTAATCCCTGTAATTCTGAACATGTTTTAGCAGTAAACCTTCGCTTATGCCAGCAGCAGCAGCAGCCTAGCAGATCTATAGTCTGGCCAGACCAATCACCTAAAACTCCTTCATTATCAATTAAATGCTGTTCATCTTGTAAGGCTGGAAGCTTACGCTGCTATTTTGAACCAATAATCGGAACAAAAGGCAGCTGAATTCAAATATTTATCTGACTCCAATATATATAATCTGACTCCAATAAAGTTGTTGTTATTCTTTAACCGACAGGAAACCTAAAGATGAGGCAAATGGGTATTGATCAAGAGAAGAACATTAACATATTCACCTCAATGCATGTTTAACCAATAGTACCTAGATTGTACATTTGGATACTTTAATATCTCTATTAAAGGGATAGTTCGGCCAAAAATGATATTTAACCCATGATTTACTCACCCTCAAGCCGTTCGAGGTGCATATGTCAATCTTTTTTCAGACGAACACATTTTCAGTTATTTTAGAAAATGTCTTAGATCTTTCAGTGGTTATAATGTCAAGTTATGGGGTCTAATCCTTCAAGTCCCAAAAATGTGCATGCATCCTTCACAAAAGTAACCAATCCGGCTCCAGGGGGATAAACGAAGGCCTTCTGAGGGTAATCTGTGCGGTTTTGTCGTAAAAATATACATATTTAAAACTTTATAAACGGAAATAACTGGCTTCCGGTAGCGGTCGACGCGCGTTCACGGGAGATGGATGCTGGCATATGATGTAGGACGTACAAACAGATGTGGGCTGGGCCAAAAACTCAATATCCTCTTCTCTAATATCAAAATCCTCCGACATTTTCTTTTAAATACACGTTTTTTAAATCGCGGAAATCCTGAGTGGAGTTTTGTTTTGCTCTGCTCTCTGGCTGCGCTGTCGCGTTCGTTCTACGTCACGACGCTTCCTACGCTACGTCCTACGTCATACGCCAGCATCTATCTCTGTGAACGCTACCGGAAGCCAGTTATTTTCATTTATAAAGTTTTAAATATGTATATTTTTACGACAAAATCGCACGGATTACCCTCAGAAGGCCTTCGTTTATCCCCCTGGAGCCGGATGGATTACTTTTGTGAAGGATGCATGCACATTTTTGGGACTTGAAGGAGGTGGACCCCATAACTTGACATTTATAACCACTGAAAGATCTAAGACATTTTCTAAAATAACTGAAAATGTGTTCGTCTGAAAAAAGATTGACATATACATCTCGAATGGCTTGAGGGTGAGTAAATCATGGGTTTAATATCCTTTTTGGCCGAACTATCCCTTTAAGTTCACCACATGTATACCTTTAAAAGGATTTTTTGAAGTACTAGGGCAGTAAAGAGTTCTGTCCATATTTGCTCAGCCCTACAATCTCATGTAAAAGTATAACCTTAAATGCTATTTCAAAAGATGTCATGGTTAGATGTAATGTGATTTTGGAATGTGGCACTTCTAAACTTACAATCTCGCTATTTACGAAGGTATTTAAACCTAAACTGATGTAGGGAATCTAATGGTTTATCCTGAGGTTTGATCTCTGTTTCCATGCCTTATTTAGATACAGAACCAGGTTTAAAGCCAAAGACAACAATTCCAAACTATTGTGCAATTCCTACATTGCCGAAAATGTCTGCCTTTCTATGCAGAGAATTATTTAGCAGAATATCTCATTGTGTATTTGTCCTCTTTTTCATCTGTTCTCAGAACTTGTTGCTCTGTTGTCTTCCTTTGTGCACTCTTTGTGTCTCTATCTACACTATGTGTGTGACTGAGAGAATGTGTCTGCGTTCCACACATTAATGTGAGGTCTCTGGCGATGGCCCTGGACAAGTGTGCACTGTCTATGTTTGTGTTTATGCAGGAGCGTGTCTCATTGAGTTAACATTCTTACACACACATACAAATCTGTTGCTCCTTTGGGAAGTGTCACTAGTTTGTTTTTATTGATGTGGTCGGGTTTAGAGACCAAAGCCTGCAAGACATTGTGACCCTAATTCACAGTAGATGAACTTGAATGAAACCATATGAAATGTGTATTGATGTCAAACAATGATGAGTTTATTTGTTTTATATTCTGCTATATACAGTATATATCAGTTATTTAACTTACTAAAAATTATTAGGGTTTTTCCACATATACCATGGTAATACCATGCTGTTCTTTGAAGTTATGGATATGATAATTCAGTACTGTGGGATATATACATGTAAATTTCCTTCTGATACATTACTGTACCACCACAGTACTTTGCGTAGTCCTAATGGCTGAAAGACAATCTCCCTTATAAATAGAAAGATATAAAGATATAATTAGTTTTGGTCTCAGACCAACATGTTTAGACATGATTTTTGTGTGGAAACCAATGGCTGGCATGCACTTTAGGAGCTATAATTAGCAATTAGCTGCAAAGATTATTATTATTACAGGACACACCCTGTGTAACACATCTTTGTTTAATTTATTTTTTCGTGCCATGTCTTTATTTACCCAGCCTGTAGACAGTAAGATCCGTTCCAAGTTGAACCACTTGGGTGTGTTGGCATAGCACTTTAGCCACAACACCATGCTAATATGCTAAACCCAAACAGAGCTAGTCATCTGTTGACCCAATGTCAAGTTTCTATTTATCTTCTTGAAAGACTCAATTCTGATTTCCTCCATGGTCACATGTGGTTTGGCCTAAACGCTGTGCTTCAGCACAAATGACAATTTTAAATCAGCATGTTTGACAACTGTGCAGAGAGAAATCTGATAAGATGTTACATTTCTGAGGAAAACAATGTTAAAGGGATCATGACGTGTATTTTTTAAATATTTAAAAATGTTATTTGAGATAAACTTATCCTTTTTTTTCTTTTTTCTTTTTTCTTCAACCCTCATTTTGGCCCTCTGTCTAAAATTATCAGTTTTAAAGTCCCTCTGTGGTGAAAATCAAGCTTTTAATGTTGTTTAGGCTATATGTCTATGTGGTGTTTTTAATATGCTTTAAGACAAACCATGTGCAAATTCATAAGTCAACAGTATTTTCTCCTTAAAACTGCAGCGAACCAAAGACAGTCTCAAAACATTGCTGGTGTTTCTGGTCACAAAATACTTTGTAACCAATCACGTCAATGTGTGATCATCAACAAATGGATCTCAGAGCTGGTGTGAGTGAGTGGAGGCGGTGGCGGTGCTAATTTGCATATTCAGAACAGCGTATAATAAATGAGGCAAAGGTGTAGAGTTACATTCAAGCTATTTTAAGGAATGACAAATCTTTTTTTTTCAAGGAATTTTGAAACAAATATGTTAGTGTGAGTAATATGTGAGTTTTAAGGGATAAAATGATTGACTACAGGGGGAATTTAAGGGGCGGCTCCCTTCAGGCTTGTCACTAAATGGCCACTGTTATGATTGGCTGACATCATTACATATGAAGTAGTCCAAACTATAGTCCACACTATTACATGTGAGTAAGTGCTTTGAAATGATTATCTATAAAACCCTCATTTATGAAGCATTATGAACCTGTTTACTTGCGCTTTGCGATGTTGGTGATGTCAGATCCAATGCAGTTGGCTGCCTAATCGTCAGCAAAAGTTTCTTTGCAAACTCTCCATTACACTGTGCCTCTTTTACAAATCAATCTGCAGTCAAATGCTCTGAACAAACATACAATCCTCCGATTCAAAACACCATTAAAAAAACAACAAGCACTTATTCCTGACACTGGTGTCTTTCTGAAGGCTGTACTCCATTTGTCCTGTTTTGTTAGGAGCAGCTCAAGCACATGGAGTATATGTCAGAAATGCTGTATACTGTGACGCTCATGTCTGGTGTAGACTGGTGTCAGCTGTATGACTTCAGTCTCAGTGGGCGTGGCCAATGGTGTGAGATTATACAATGATTCGTTGATTTCTTGTTCTAGAGGCAGTCATATGCAAATGTATTTGCCCGTATGACATCACAAATCCCAGAATATCCAAACGAGCCATTTTTTGAACTTTGTTAACTTATGTTCTGAGGAGAATGTTTTAAGCTATAAAACTTGCATAATGTTTTAATGGAACAAAGACCTTGTATATGTCAAAAGGTCAAGGAAAATTTATTTCTCATGTCATCACCCCTTTAAGTTGTATGAGACCTTCTGGGGGGAAACGATTTTTTTTTTTAGACAGACTGCACATCTGCAACATGACAAGTTTCTATTTAAAGAGCTATTTTCTGAAGCCCCTAATCTCAGAAAACACAAAATTGTAGGTTGTTGTTGAAAAATTACAGCTGACAGTGGTGGCAGCCATTTTGCATCTTAGTTAAATCAATTTGCTTTTTTCTAAATACACTGTTAATGCATGTTAATGTGCTTCTGGCTTTTGGGCTTCTACATAACCACTGATGATGAATTACTGTAACTTTGTCTTCAAACTCTCTTTATGAATTTTGACTGCATATGTATACACTCGAACTGATCGCTTTCTGAGTTGGTTGAGAGACGAGGCGAACAATTCAGAGACTTTTGCCAAGTATTTTCTATGCAAATCTTGTGGAGCTGAAGCTGAGAAGAGACTTTTATTCTAGAAGAAGATCGGCGTATATATCCTTTTACATATTTTTATTTTTTAAAGAGTTCATATACTGTTGTTTCTTACGTTAGGAGGAGTTTGGTGTTTTATTAAATTTTTTTGTTATTATTTTATTTATTTTTTAGTATTTCTGAGGAGAGTTGTTTTTTGTATTGTTTTTATTGCATATTGGAGGATGTCAATGGCTCACATGGGGGTTAGAGGAGGTGAGTGCTTTAGTTTTTATTTGTAAATGGTATGATATTGTTGTACAATGATTGAGTAAATTAATGTGAAGAAACTTGTGCAAGGTAAATTTGATCCCCCAATTTTTCCAGCTATGTGATCGCATGTATTTGATTCCTTGCATATGAAATCAACTTTTCAATTTGAGTAACTAAAGTTATGTATAGTAACAATTTGTAACTGACCACTGACACTGAGTATTGGTTATTATTAAACCATTAATACTAACCACACTGTAAAAATAAAAGGTGCCTTAAGGAACCTATTGGGGTTCTTCACTTTGCCACACCGGCGGAACCGTCTGTAGATCCTCTAGGCACCCTTTAAAAAGGGGTGGTTCTCTGAGGAACCACACAGGTTTCCTGAAGAACTCTTATATAAGGCACTGTGTGGAACCACTTTGGGTGCCTCCAGAAACCAAATTTCATTTATTTTTTTATTTTTTTAGCACTGTTTGTTGTTTGTTTTTGGCATCTGATAGAGCTTTTGGACTTGGAAACAGGGACGTCAGACTTAACAAACGGACTGAAACACAAATGTTTTAAAGTTAAGTGAAGATGGACATTTTTTATTTAAAAATTTATATTGATTTATTACATGGAACGTGTTTCCATGCATTTTGTTGAGATGTCTTTTCTTGTGTAGCCTATTATATATACATGGTTGGTTATTCATGTTGCTTATGTATTATACTATTTTTTTGTGTATTCATTGATATTAATCTATAGTTAGCTTTTTTTCCCAAGTGCATGGAAGTGTATGAATTAAAATGGATCTAAAATATGTAATAAACTATTCTTATTTTGTATTTGGTTCAGTTTGTTTATTATAATAGAAATCAATGGTAACCATAGTAAAACAACATGAAATTAAATTTAAAAAAAAATTTAATTTGGTTCCTGGAGGCACCCAAAGTGGTTCCACACAGTGCCTTATAAGAGTTCCTCAGGAAACCTGTGTGGTTCCTCAGAGAACCGCCCCTTTCTCCTAGAGGATCTACAGACGGTTCCGCCGGTGTGGCAAAGTGAAGAACCCCAAAATGTTCCTCCAGGCACCTTTTACAGTGCACTGAAATAAGGCTGGGCAGTGTAAAGTGTACAGATAGAGATTTTGCTATTTCATGCATAACTGCTTCAAGTTTTCAGCATGTTAATGTCCGGTCACATTTACTGTCGCTCAGCTGAATTTTTCTGAAATTTTCTTTCTGATAAAAAAAAAAATAATAATTATATATTGGAATATTTTCTGAGCATTAAGAGAACATTCAAAAGTAACATTCCCATAATGCAAAATTATAAAATATAATGTTCCTTTAACCAAGAAAAAACATTTTTGAACATTCAGGGAACATTTAGAAATAATGATTGCTTAAAAAACGTTATTTATACACACACCAGAAACGTGCGCACAGAAAGACGATTCTCAGACAGCATTTCATCCCCAGTAGAATTATATTTCTGACTTATTGCACTTGAATTGTCAAATACTCTCAAAATTGTCAAAATGGCCGTCGTCCCGAGGATTACTGAGTCGCTTATGTGCTAAAAAAAAATTGTGAAATAAAAGGACTATTAATATTGTGAAATATGATTTTGGGACATTTATGCAGGTATTTAGCAGAAGTCAGGTGGGTAGCTTGGAAATATTTCCATTACTTTGGATTTGTAACATTACAGATAAGAATTTAACAGTAAAATGTAAGTTATGTCATGATATCATTAATTTAACATCAGAGATGTTTCTCTTCATTTCAGAAAAACCCAAGGAAGAGGAAAGGAATTGGTCTTTTCCTCAACAGGGTATGGAAGGCTGTGAAGGGTTCTTTCTGCTGCTGTTGCCACAGTTGTGCTGTGGATGTTGTGGAGCCTTTTGTCCCTCCAGCAGATCTGGAGCCAGAGCCTCTTGCCGTCTTGTTTTCCACTAAAAATATCTTAAGGCTTGTTTTCAGAAAATATTAATATTATTTTCTCGACACAACCAGGACTGATATTTTTGAAATAAAACAATCTCATATATATTTCTCATATTTTTCTGTTGGTTTTTCAGAGGCCTTTGAGTCTCTCTATAAAGCGAGAGAGATGATTGGATGCGGAGCTTGGCAGTGTGTACAGGGGAACACGCAAATTTGATGGCAAAAAGGTAAATCTTCCCGAACTGTACAAACATTTTGCTTTTGCATGCATCAAAACATATTCAAAACAATTTACAGATGGTTTAATACTTAGTGCAAGGTCAGGTGCTTGTATATAGTTACTGAAACTTTTTTTTTATTTTTGCAGGTTGCCATCAAGTGGATGCGCAAGTTTGACAATTTTCTTTATCTTGATATTGTAAGTCGGCCAAAACCTGAATATGTTGTTTAAGTGCAGGTTGCTGTAGTTAATACACCTAAATAGGAAGCACTAGGTGTAAATTTGATTGACAAATAAGCCTAGCCCTAGAGGCACAAAAGAAAAACGTTGAGCTCTTTTGAGGCTCTTTTGAACGTATCTGAAAAGATCAAAGAAAAGTATGTTTAAAAATGATATGTTTTCGTCAGATTTTTACCCATCAAACCTTCTGTCTACTGCATTTCTCTAGCCTGGACATCCTGAACCTCTCATTACAGAAGTGGCGCTGCTGCTAATGATGAGGCGTGAACCCATAAGCCCCTACGTCATACACCTATACAAGTAATTTGAACACCCTCGCAAATTCACTCTCATCATGGAGTTCCCCGAACCCTGCGAGAGCTTGCTGGACTTCATCACTCGTCGTAATCCTGAAGTGTGTGAAACAGTAGCACGGGTCTTCATGCGACAGGTACAGTACAACACTGCATCGAGCATGGCGTTTTTCATAATGACATTCAAGCGCAGAATTTCCTATTGAAGAGAAACTCGTTAGACCTCAAGCTGATAGACTTTGGCTGTGGTCAGCTATTCAGTAGTGAGGGCTACGAGAGCGACGTATACGTTGGTGAGCATTTTGGGAATGTGGAAACCTGAATGTAGTGAGGCTTTAAGAAAAAAAACTCAAAAATGTGCAAATGTCTTACTTACAGGAATACAGGATCACGGCCCACCTGAAGTCTTAACAGAACCCAGATTCCACGCCGTCCCAGCAAATGTCTGGGCTCTAGGAGTGATGTTTTATGAGATGGTGAACGCATCTCGTGCTTTTTGCAGAAGAACGGAAATCACAGAAGCCAAAGTTACATTTCAGAATTCCAACTTATCCAGAGGTGAGTGAATAATATTGAAAACACTTATAAACACACACACATAAAGTAAAGGCTCTGTACAGATACAGTTAAAGGTGAAGTTTGTAAGATTTTTTATATATAGCTCAACGTGGAGCGAGAGTTTGGGCCGTGGTTACTGTAGCAGGCGGAGTCATGGGAAAAGAAATCCAGCTTTAGTTACAGATTACAGACCTTCAAAGATTAAACAGGTCACGAACACGTCAAAGTGAACAGAGCGTTGTGATGCTATGCGCTACAAAGCATGATTGAATACCATACAGCAGGGGTCACCAAACTCGGTCCCTAGAAACTTTCAGGCAGGTGTGTTGGACTTGGTTGGAGCTAAACTAGCAAACCAGCGATGCACGAACACCCTGTAGTCTCCACTGATCCCTGGATACTAACTAGCACCCACGCAGAGTGGTTTGGACGGCTCGACTGGCTGTTGTGCACATTTGCTTTTAAAAAGATGAAATCACCCTCACTGTGTAAGAGTACACGACCCACTTTCCCACTATGTAGATATTGATAGGCCTCAGTACTTTTATAATTTTTCATTGCTGCTCCATCAACTCTTTCATACAGGCTGAGTAACGTTAGTTAAATATGTCCCCATAGGTTACCTCTAGCCACTTCTTCATATCGTCTACCCACGTTAACAATGACGATGGATGGGACAATATGAGACCATCTGATCTTCGTACGAAGTTTTCTCCGTGCTCCCAATTTAAAACATTTACGGTATTAACGTTATTTGTCATTTTGCTAAAGGTTTGGCTAGCTATACAAACAATCTTCTAACTACTGAACTAGCTACCGGATGTGCCGTGTCAGTTTAGCGGAAGTCGGATGACAAAATTTTATTTAACCTTTATTTAACCAGAAAAAGTCCCATTGACTTATAGTAACTCTTCTCCCAGGGAAAAACAAAATGGCCATGACAAAATGCAGAAGCGCGAAGTATTAAAAGTGGGTGGGGCGGAATAAGGTGAATAGTCAACAATAATATTCAGCTCACAAGTCTATAGTTGTGTCACTTAAGGAAAGCTGCGACTGTTGATTGCATGAAATGTCCAACATTCCACACTTTGGGCTTTTTTTCGGTTTGATTATTTTTCGGTTAAATTATCAGGGTATTTGAAGTGCACTTTTTCTTGTTGTGAACACACAACTACAAAATGTCATATAATAATGCAGAAGTACATGAATTGGGATGCACCTTACATCTTAATAGCATAAGATGTTGTTAAATGTGCAGATCTTAATGGTGTTCTTCAAAGAGACTGGCCTACGTTAATGAATGAGGTAAAGCTGTAAAATCATCACACACAGCTTGAAATATGCAGTCGTGTCATGTCTGGATTTTGTGATCCGCAGGTCCTGTCCTGACTGTGAGAACTGGAGAAAAAGCTTTGTGTACTGGAAAGTTCTGAAGGGTATTCTGGAATTTCCAACCCAAACATCAGGAATCAGTCGACCTGACAGACTTTCCCTTTTTTATAGCATCTATCTCAAATAATATGATTTAGGCTCGTCTTTAAATTACTTTCAACTGACTGCTCTTTCGAAATCCAGCACATAGCCCACTTTATCATCCACCAATCACCAATTGATTATTTTGTGGGAAAGTTTTATTTCATAGGTCCAACGTTCATAGATCCAGCTGAAGAGAACCAAAAATAAGAGCATGGTAATCAAGTCATATGACATGCTGTAGACATCTTAGACAAACATGGGACATGAATAGAGCATATACAGACTGTTAAACAGATTACATGAACAAATCTCACTGTGATCTCTAGCACACAACATTTGATTGGACAAGATGACCATATAAAAATGTCATTCTTCATGACAGTCATATAAGAAAAAAAAAAAAGAAAAAAAAACTTGCACAGCAATTGATTCTTGCCACTGGTGCTACGATGAAGTTTCAGCAATGGATTACATTTAAAGTATTATTAACATAATCCACATCTATAAGATTTAAAAAAATAACACTAATATTTATAAGAAAACATTAATGTCATTTATGTTTATTTATTCATTATTATCATTTATTTATTATTAATTATGTATGATTATGCGGTTATTTATGTACATTTATATTGTTTATTAAATATTCTAATATTACATTTTTGCCTTTTGGCTGTTTCCGGTACAAAACTTCAAAAATATCACCAGCATTGTCTTCTTCTACAAAATACAGTACTGCAAGCTTTCAAATTTGCCATGAACTAAATCATTCTCCACTTCAAGCCTGCTTCAAAGAGAGCGTGCTGTTATGAAATGCTTTTCATATAAAATCTCTTGGCAGGCTTGACTGAGATTGCGAAAGCTCAGGGTTAGATTCCTCTCAGCTAAGAGGTCCTTGGTGTTTCGTAGAAGGATGGTTAGACATTCCTCTGGCCATGACAGCGCATGACTGACATGATGAAAGTTTGATGCTTCACATTCTGAGAACTGATGACATCACTGCATGATGATGTCAGGCTCAATGTTGAAGAGCAGGTCATCGTTGCCTCTGCGCACCTCCAGCAATAGAGTCGTGTCTTGATTGAGCGCTTCCTTCAGTTCGCTGGTGGTCATCAGTGGCTCTCCATTTAACTTAACGATGATGTCACCATCTCTGATGCCCCCTCTGAAATACGTTTGGAGAAATTATACAATTGTCAGTTGTGTCCTACGGTAAATATCATACAGCAGTCGGTCATTATCACAAAATAAACGGTGGCAGTTGTGATCAGGGCAATATGAAAATATACGTAAATATGAAATATTGATTTTAGTTAAAATGATTTAAAGTCCCCCTGTGGTGAAAATAAAGCTTTTAATGATGTTTATATGTCTGTGTGGTGTTTTTAATATGCTTTAAGACAAACCATGTGCAAATTCATAAGTCAGTCTCAAAATTGCGGTCTGAAATCGCTGGTGTTTCTGACGTCACAAACTACCTTGTAACCAATCACATCAACCAGTCACATCAACGTGTGATCGTCAACGAGTGGATCTATGAGCTGGTGTGAGCGAGTGGAGGCGGGGCTAATTTGCATATTCATAGAACTGCGTATACTAAATGAGGCAAAGGTGTAGAGTTACAATCAAGCTATTTTAAGGCATGCAGAAAAAAATTCAAGGAAAAAAACATTTAAATATGTCATTTCGATGATAAAAGATGAGTTTTAAGGGATAAAATTATGTGTTTTCTGCTACGTTGCTTATGTGGATTGTTTGCCTTGATATTGACCCTTTGCTCGTTATATGGATTACGATTCTGGATTGTCCCAATAAAGTTTTTAAATCTTCAACCCAAGTCTTGGAGCGGTTTGTAATAATTATAATGTACAAAACAACTGGCTAAAGTTTCCTATATCAATTGGCATTCGCATAGAACTTTAAGATTGGTTGTAAAGCAGCTTATTCATATGTTAGAAAATCAAACGAATAATTAATGTATATTCACACGCAACACAAAAGACTGCCCAATACGTTTCAAAAAATGTATAGTGGGTTTTATAGGGCTAATCAATGTAAATAATTATGTAATAATTTTAAAATAATTAATTCAATGCACTTACATCCCCAAAAAATGTATTGTTAATTATTATGTACTTATTGGGCCCTATTTTAATGATCTAAGCGCATGGTCTAAAGCGCACAGTGCAAGTGCACTTAGGGTGTGTCCGAATCCACTTTTGCTAGTTTAATGACGGGAAAAATGGTTGACACGCCTGGTGCATGGTCTACAAGGGTTGTCCCTATTCTCTTAATGAGTAATGGGTGTGTTTTGGGCGTGACGTGCAATAAACCAATCAGAGTCTCTAACTCCCATTCCCTTTAAAAGCCAGTTGTGCTCACGCCATGGCGGATTCGCTATTTACACGGCGGAATCTGCAAGTGGTCTCCAGAGAGAAAACAGATCTGCTCATGCGCAAGTTTAAAGCACGCAAGCAGACCATCTACGGGACAAGCCGGATTCCACCATATCTTTATGCACACAATATTAATCTTTTACATTGTAATCCTTTTATTTTTAATATTTGGCTATTTTGTGTGTTGCTGCACGTCCCTGTGTGTGTAATAAGCAGAGTGTACGCAACTATAGGCGCATTACTAACGCGCTCTTTAAATAACAAAAAAAAATACTCCGCCATTGACTTTAGACCAAGTTTCAGTTGGCCAATGGCGCTGTATATTTCAAATGTCTCAAAATAGCAACACGCCAACAATGCGCCAGAACACACCTCGTTTTCAGACCAGCACGCCCATGGGCACACAAATAGGCACAACTGCATTTGCTATTACAACATGAAACAGGCAGGACGTGAAAATGAAAAGTGCGTCGGGCTGAAACTAGCAAAAAACACTTGCGTCGCGCCTGGTGCCGCATTGCACCCGGTGTAAGATAGGGCCCATTGTGTTCAAACCCTTATCGTAACTCTAACCCATAGTAGGTACATGTTGTCAATTAACATTACTCAGTACTTAAATGTATAATTACACTGTAGCACAGACACCTTCAAATAAAATGTAACCATCTTTTTCAAATATAAGCACAATATAAAAACATCTATCTAAATGTGATTGCATAGCAGTGAAAGACACTAAATATAAACTGGGTCTGAATACATAACATTGGGTCGGGCCACTGCGTACATTCTTGCCACAAAAGTTTAAATATTTTAAAGCACCAAAAAAATCCTTCATACACAAATGGTTGAAACTACACACAGCTGCCTTACAACTCTCCTTTAGTAATGAATGACTTCCAGTCTGTCATTTGTCACTTGTTGGCAGCTTTAAATCATTTTCACTACAGTCTTTAACTGAGCTGCAAGATGGCTTTTTTATGAAAGGAGAGTGGAAGTATGCAGTGTGATACGAAAAAAAGAAAGAAAAAAACATTAAAGTAGCCCCAGATGTTGTGTCTGAAATAGGCTACAGTTTCGCCATGGATGACGGCAGATATTAGGAAATATCTCAGAGGGTCGTGTAATAGATTGAATAACAGTGTCATGTTTGGAGGAATTTATTCAACATTCTTATGTCTTCTTCAAAGCTTATCATAATTTTAGAATATGTATAGAAATGCTAATGATAAGCGCTTCTGTGGATTTATTGCATAAACATGTATAATACAAATCTGACATTTCTTTTTGATTTTAGTCTTCAAAATGTTGTAGTCCACAGAGCACAGGCAGAGATCAAACTTCTTGGCTGGGAGTTCTGAAGCACAACCACAAATGAAAGACCACAGATCATCTGGTTTGGCTGATACTTACTTCTGAGCAGGGGAGTGAGGAACCACCTCATGGACGTAGATCCCACTGCTGACATCAGGGAAATCTGGATTCTGCTGCTTCAGCTCTTCCACGAGACTGGAGGAGACAGACAGAATGCCTCACACACACACATACACACACACGACTAAACAGCATAGCGGTGTTCATTTACATGCGTTCACTCACGCTTCTGTGATGGTGAGCATTCGGATTCCAATGAAACGCTTCTTCACTGATCTTGTCTCTGAAACAATATGTAAAAGTTTTAACACATTTAGTCCAGCAAGAATGGTTCTCAAAAATAAAACGTGCTTTAATATCAGATCAATCATTCATACTCTGACCTCCCCTTCCAATTCCCTTTTTCAAAAGCTGCCTCATGTACCTTTGTTTTGCTTTCCCAATGAATCATTTAAGAATTGAGTAATCCTGTCTGAGGGAATGGCAAATGAGATTCCTGCAGCTACCTTGAGGGTGTTGATTCCTATCACCTCTCCATCCTTAGAGAAGACAAATCAAGAAGAAAAATGAAATACTAGATCAGTGTGTTTGAGTATTAAAAGGAGACCTAAAAATGAAAATGCTACATGTCATATTTTACTCAAACTCCATGCCATGTCTTTGCTTCTGTGGGACACAAAAGGTGAATTATTGAGGTACAGGTGAAATATTAAAATTGTATTGAAAAGAGTGGATATTCTTTTTAAAACAATCATCTTTTGTGCTCCACAAGATGCCACAAGAAAGCAGGGGGGAGATTAAACATTGACAGAATGTCACAGTATGAAATAATTACCAAATTAACGAGTGGTCCACCTGAGTTCCCATACTGAAAACAGAAGAAAAAAAGTCAATTATTGGTCTTCAAACAATTATACACATACCGTATCTATATGGGATTAGGTTTGTGCCAAAATGGTTTGTGCACTGATCATAAATGTTCAAGTGTTGAACAAAAATATAAATCCAAAACATAAAATAAAGTAAAAATCTGACTTCCACTTTAAAATCACTCCAAAAGTTGATAAGAACCTACTTTCAGAAGTTCAAATGAAATAATAATCTATGTTAATTATTGGTGCTCAAACTATTTTAAATACCTTATCTATGGGGTTAGATATATGCCAAAAGTACTGAATATATAAATATTCAGGCTTTGGACAAAAACATAAATCCAAGATTTAAACTAATGAAAAAAACAGACAGTTGATGGACCCCATTGACTTCATTAGTATTTTTTTTCCTACTATGGAAGTCAATGGGGTCCATCAACTGTTGGTTACCGACATTCTTCAAAATATCTTCCTTTGTGTTCAGCAGAATAAATAAATTCATACAGGTTTGAAACAACTTGAGCACGAGTAAATAATGACAGAATTTTCATTCTGAAGTGAACTATTCCTTTAATGAGAACCAACTGCCAGAACTGCAAGTAAAAACTAAAGAAGAATAAAACAGTCAGCAATTATGAAAACTCTAATACAATCATAAAATGCTGATTATCAAAAAGGAAACAGTATAACCATTAAAAAGACGAATTAAAAATTAAATATATAGAATAATAGTTTTCTGTTTTAAAGTTTTTTTTTTCACAATTTATATTTTTGTTCAATACTTGAAGTTATGCTCAAAATATAATATAACACAGCTCTTATCATCATTTCCTATGGACCAATTACTAACTAGTAAGCATTACTTGATTTTAGAAATGAATTTCAGAAGTTGTCTAGACTTCTTAACACCCAGTAAGACTCTTAACATGAATTATTTTGGTTATTCTGTGTCTTACGTTGATGATGGCATCAGTCTGGATGTAGTCCATGTCTGAGTCATGGAGACCAAGTTCTTTCCCATCTCTCTGTGCGGTGCTGACAATTCCTATGGTCACTGTGTTCTGCAGGGCAAACGGGCTGCCGATAGCAACCACAAACTCACCCGGGCGCAGGTCTGCAGAGTGACCCAGCAATAAAACAGGCAACTTTTTCTGCCAAAGGGGTTGTAGGAAGTAGTGATTAAACACACTTTGACTTCTGTATGATAAAGATTGCTCTTTGAGTGCAATAAAAACAGTTTGCAGTTTTATCTTAACTTACCTGTGTGTTGATTTTGATAGTGGCAATGTCAGACTTCTTGTCGATGTCCTTGATAGTGGCCTCGTGCACATCTCCATCACGCATCTGTACTTTGAGTCGCTGATGACCCGAAACAGCTGTGGTGCTGGACACCACATGAGCATTAGTCACGATCAGCCCAGTCTCTGACATTACAAAACCAGAACCACTGGATAGAGGAACCGTCCGACCAAAGAGGGGGTGGCTAGGGGGCAAAAATGAACATATAAAGGCATCGGACAAAATTCACACTATTAAGTTTTAGTTTTAATTAAGTTTTTTTGGTCTTTGGTATTAAATTTGGTTTTGATTTGTTCCAAAAGAAGAAGTACACTACTCATTTCAGAAATAATTTATGAACATACGTTCTTAGAAACGTAAGTGCATGTTAACCGCAGTTAAATGAAAATGTATTATAAATTAAATTTATAATAAATGTAGTTTGCTGAACTTAAGAGTGCTTTTTTCAACGCACTTACTGTACATCTTTATATTACTTTTTGAAATATGGTTAAAGTGTACTGCAAAATGTACTGTACTGACAAGCATGTACTAAAATATACTTTAATGTCATTTTTATTGTAACTTGTGTCATGTATTAAAATATATTTGTAATTACACATTTGTAATGATGAAGTTGTAATTTATAACATTTAAAATATAATAACTTTAAATGTATTATTGAAATACACACTACATCATGTACATCACATTGGTAATCAAGTACTTTACATGCTGAAATTAGTGTAAAATTTTAAAATTGCACTTAATGCTTTAAGTGTGAAACATTGACATGGAAGTGAAGTATACTTAAGTGGCCTTTTATTTCATAAACTCTTTCTCCGCAAGCGTTTAAAAAAAAAAAGTTGCCAGCAACCGCCAGCATTTTTGACCAATTTCACGAAACATTTCATTCAATAACTTAAGGCAGTTTTGATTTATATGCTGTTTAATGTTGATGATCGTGTTATTTAACATAATGCTTTTATCTGCAGTATCTATAACAGTGATAAACATGGATCAATGTCATGGAAGCGTTGTGTCTTAAATGACAGAAATGTCTGTCAATGGCAGGGAAAGAGTTAATATTATATTATCTGAAAGTAAAAACTTGATACTTGAAACTTGAAGTACACTACAAGTGCACATCCGATGCAATGAAACACACTTCTTTTCCACAAGGGTTTATTGCATTTTAAAACATTAATCACCACAAAATGTTCTATAAATGAATATAATATAAAAATATGGGTCTGTATATAACATTTGTTTACTCAATTTCTCCACGCCACACTCTTTGTCATCATTCACAGAAGAATAGCCTTGGCAAAAGCAGTAGTGCATATGTTGAGCTTTAACTACAGACAGCAATGACTCTCACACAGCTGTGTTTGCCAAAAACCTTCCTCACTTCCCCACTCTACAGATGGCTGCCACACCATGAAAGTGTTTGCAAGTGTTCGGGCTTACTTTAGGAACAGCTCAATGTGCACCACAGCAGGGGCGATCTTCTCCACCACGTCAGCAATGAAGTTGAATTTGTACCTCGGGCTGTTGGGGTGTGTGGGACCTATACTAGCAGAAAGAATTACTCATGTTAATAATCCCACTATGGTCAAAAACCAGCACCATAAGTTTTATTTTATAATGCAGCTACTGTCTTTTTATAGTCCCAAATAGCCTGTTCCGGCTCAAGAGGGCATGATTAGCAGGCATGAGTGTTAAAATTCTTTCCTGCAGATTAATATGGTATGTTGATGATAGTAATACTGTGATGATAGTTGGAGAAAGTCTTTTCAAACACAGGAAATGTTCCTCTATAATTGGGTCTAAAATCATAGGTGGGTTTTATCCTCATGCATGCTTGAGTTGTGTTGGGTGTGCAGTGAAGTGTGTCCAGTGTGTAAAGATACAGTAATTAGGGCATGTTATTTTCTGCCAACATCAGGGTGGTTTTTCGCTTGACTGCTGTTTCCTCTAGGCCGTGTTGGCACCACCATCATTCCTTTGCGTGCACACCCTTGTTGTCCTACTAACCTAAAAGTCATTAATGACTCATTTAAAACCTTGTTTAGTACTTCAGTACTTTAAATACTACACCTAACGCTGACATTGTACTTAGCTTTGATCACTGTCTCTGTTAATTAATAGTTAATGTTTAATTAAAGTTTTGATTTAGGCTGTAATTAATTGAGTTGTTGAAAGCCCCAGAAATGTGTTTAATACATAAACAATAATGAAAAATGACCCAAAAATGCTCCAAGGCTGCATTTTTTTTTTTACTTTAATATTTTACTGTTTTATAATTTAAAAATGCCATTTTGGTGATCAAAAGTGAGTTTTAGGGGGGGGGGGGGGGCTACAGGGGGACTTTAATATTCTGTTGAAATATATGGAAGCTTGTTTCTGCCACTGAAAAAAAAAATGATCATACAATATTTTTTTTCCCCACTCGCATTGCAAATTTATAGCTCATAATTCTGAAAAGAAAAGTCAAAATTGAGGAAAAAAAATAATTATGAGACTTAATCTCACAATACTATGGAAGCTTGTTTCCGCCACAAAATAAAAATAAATAAAAGATAATTGCGACTTTTTATCTCACAATTGCGAGTTTACATCTCGCAATTCTGACTTTATTTCTCAGAATTGCGAGATATAAAGTCAGAATTGCGTGAAATAAAGTCGCAATTGCGTGTTTTAAAGTCAGAATTGCGAGATATAAAGTCAGAATTGTGAGATATAAAGTCAGAATTGTGAGATATAAAGTCAGAATTGCGTGAAATAAAGTCACAATTGCGTGTTGTAAAGTCAGAATTCTGACTTTTTTTCTCACAATTGCGACTTTATATCACGCAATTCTGACTTTATATCTCACAATTCTGACTTTATATCACGCAATTGGGAGATATAAAGTCAGAATTGTGAGATATAAACTATTCTAAGGTAAAAAAAAAAAAAAAAAAGTCTCTTTTTTTTCCCTTAGAATTGGACTTTATATCTCACAATTCTGAGAAAAGATGTCAGAATTGCGAGATATAAACTAGCAATTATGTGTTATAAAGTCAGAATTGCGTGATATAAAGTCAGAATTCTGAGATACAAAGTCAGAATTGCGTGATATAAAGTCGCAATTGCGAGAAAAAAAGTCAGAATTCTGACTTTATAAGACGCAATTGCGACTTTATATCTCGCAATTCTGACTTTATATCTCAGAACTCTGACTTTATATCTCAGAATTCTGACTTTATATCACGCAATTCTGACTTTATATCACATTCTGACTTTATATCTCACAATTCTGAGAAATAAAGTCAGAATTGCGAGATGTAAACTCGCAATTGTGAGATAAAAAGTCGCAATTATCTTTTAAAATGTTTTATTCAGTGGCGGAAACAAGCTTCCATACTATTCTGAGGTTATTTTTTTACTCACAAAGTCAGTGTTTTCTTTCTTCAGAACTGGACTTAAAAACTCGCAATTGTGCGTAATATCTGTCAGCAAGTATCACACAGACAGACGATGAGGAAAAATAAAGTTCAAACACGAGTCTTTAATATTAATCCACAGCATAAAACGGACCCAAAGGCAAAAAAAAAAAAAAAAAAAACGCTAAGGCACACGAGACCGGACCCTAAACACAGGAAAAGGCGGACAAATGAGGTAATTAATGTAACACAGCTGAACTAAACGAACTAATGACATAGTAGCCATGACAACACAAGAAAAGCGGGAAAAGAACAAAGGGACACAGGAAACGAATGAATACAAACTAAAAGTCCATGAAAACTAAACTAAGAACAAACACAACTGAATATTTGTAACAATATCTCACAATTCTGAGAAAAAAGTCAGAATTCCGAGCTCGCAATTGCTATAGAAAAAAAATCTGAATTGCGAGATGTGAGGAAAGAAGGTCAGAATTGTGATATAAAAAGTCAAAATTATCTTTTTATTTATTTATTCCTTAGCAGACACAAGCTTCCTCAGAAAAAGGTTGTACTACTTAATATTGAATTATTTTGTAGCATCATTTGTAAATCACTTCACTGTCATATTTAATTAATGTAATAAAATAATAATTTCTTTCAAAAAGAAAAAAATCTTACAGACCCACAAACATTTTAATGGTAGTGGGTTAATTATGTGTAAAGCTATTTTGTCCAAATAAGTATATATATAAAGCTTTATTACTGGCTTTCTGGATGAAAGTATTTAAGCTTTATCATTCTGAAGCTGTGAGAAACCAAAAGAAGCATTCAATAAAATTACACTCAACTGCTAATCATTAATCAAATGCAACACCCCATATAAATGCACATTCCAGTATGGCTGCATCACGGAGCCGTGACCTCTAAGACTTCACAACTGCCAAGTAAGTCAACTTCCACTGGCAACGTGTGCAAATTCATTTAGACGATTACATATAATATTGAAAAACGCCACTCAACCCAAAGTCAGCCAGGCATAAACCAAAGATGAATGTCTCAATGGTTTCCTCATTCATTTTTTCCAGTCTGAAATGGTGAAGAGACGAGACATCAGAAGAGCAGTTGATCACACAATCTGGGCAGCATCTGTTTCTGAGCAACTGGGTTTCTTAATACAATGATTGCGAGGGGGATAGTTTTATTCTGAGGATTTAGACCTAGTAGCCTAAATTGTATAGAATGATAGACTATAATTTATGTGACTTTTAATGCTGTAATGATTTGCTTCTCTTCAGATAGGCATTTCTGCGGGTTCTTTTTTGCCGCTTGCCCCAAATATATAAACTATAGTGGCTAGTGGCATTGCAGTGGCCAACAGTAACTAATGGGTGAATGATTGTTACCAGCTTGGCTCCTTTAAACCTGGTTTTGCTCAATTATTGTTGTGTTTATGGAGTCCACAATCCTAAAAAGCTATCTGTCTTCATCACAGTAGCCTTTTAATTCAATGTGTCTCCAGAGAGGTGGCACCATTTCCAATAGGTGCCTCCTCCCTCTTCCTGTAAGCATAGAGATAACGTTTTACTGCTGATCTGGAAGCAGTTTGATGTTTCCTTTTAATGATAAATTAAAGGGTGTTGGTATTGAGGTCTTATCCAAAATCAGAGCAAAAGGGCAAACCTCCACTGAGAAGCTCAGAGGAAATCATGCCTGGTCTACAGAGCACTATTTCCGAACTTCTCCGCAGCCGCCATTTGAACGTCAAGTTTGAGGTCACAGTCCCATTGGTCAAAACACCCATGATGGCTCATCTGGTTATCAGTGGAGTTATGCTATGTGATGGTCGCTAGAGGAGCTCAATGGAGTATCTTCTGAATGCAGGAATTACGAGACTTGAAAACACTGTGGACTCAGTCATCATGGTGTTGATGAAGGAGATATTAGCTGCTCTTCTGTGAAATCCTTAAAGTGTGTGTGTGTTAACCAAATTGTCCTCAGAATTGAGGTAAACTGCTAGCCTGGCTAACGTCCACGTTCATTTTCTCGTATTTGAGGCGTGGTTTATGAAATGCCCAGAGCCGTTTATTGGGCGCTACGAATGTCTATCAAATGCGCCTGTACGTAGCTCATAGCCAATCGTTTCAATTATACCAGATGACGTATGTAGAGCGACAGAAATTCGACGAGGAAGAAGACGATGGCTGAAGAAGACTAAACTACTTAGAACACTATCTAAGGCTGCATCGAAAGGTAACTTCGCGTTTGATGCCATGTTGGATCCATAGATATAAACAAACTGCTTCGGTGTGTCGCATAAACGTCGTCATCGTCTTGCTGCTCCCTCCCCGTTCTGTGATTGGTTCCCTTTTTGAGGGGAAAATCTGGTCCATGGTGTCCAGGCTGCCAAGCAGCGTGAATAAAATCGCGCTGCGCACAAGGCAGCATGGGGAAACCCAGGCTAGTAAACTGCACTGATACTATTGGATGAGAATATTAATTTAGCTAAATTGATCTGAATAATGAAACTATGTGCTATGAAGTCGTTTCAGAGTCGATTAACTTTGCAACATTAATCAACATTACACTAAATTGAGTTTAACAATGATTGTCTTTCTGTGGAGGTGCTTTATAGCGGAGTTGAATTTGTTTCATAATTGGATAAATTTGCAATATCGACACTGTTATTGAACTGAATATCAACACTGAAATAACTAGAGCTGAATAATGAGGTTATTGTCTTATAGAGCTGCTTTGAATTGAATTTGTTTCATAATTGATGGACTCTGCAACATCGACACCGTTTTTGAACTAAATTAGGCTGAATAATGACAATATTGTCTTCTGTAGAGCTGCTTGCAACATTAATAATAGAATATCACATGGCTGGAAAAGGCTCTTAACCAATCAGATTCGAGAACCAGAACCAACTGTTGTATGAACAGTTATTTTCCTGTTTATTTCTGTGAAGCTTCTTTAATATGACTTGACTTGACTTGACACAAACATTGATACACATTAATATACAGTAGGCCTATATATAATATATATGGGGATTTTTAGAAATACATTTCTTCGAGGTTTTATACAAACAAAGAATGTCTAAGTTAATGTGGGAAAAAACACCTTTTGTGGAATGACCCAGAAATGTATGGCATGCCCCCATTTAGATTGCCTTGTGTGTGTGTGTGTGTGTGTGTGTGTGTGTGTGTGTGTGTGTGTGTGTGTGTGTGTGTGTGTGTGTGTGTGTGTGTGTGTGTGTGTGTGTGTGTGTGTGTGTGTGTGTGTGTCTGTGTGTGTGTGTGTGTGTGTGTGTGTGTGTGTGTGTGTGTGTGTGTCTGTGTGTGTGTGTGTGTGGGGTATAGGCTTGTATTTGCTACATGATGTAAGTGTTTGGCATTCTAGAAGCTGATGAAGAGGTAACCTAATGTCATCCCATATTTCTCTCACCAAAAAAGTACTACAATACCGTTTTTACAATAACTGGGTTAACTTTTGCAACCACTATCATTCGTTTATTACGATTTTGTTGAAAAAACTTATTTCATTGTGGTAGGGTTAAATCCCATTTAATTAATGATTACATTTTCAGCACAAATAAAAGCATACATACATGTTTTGATATATGTTAAATATCTTGCTATACACAAATCACTTACCTTGATTGTTTTCACAGGGTCCTTTGTGCGCATTGGTGACCGCGGGCAGACCCTGCTGCAGCGCTTTCCTGCTCACGGCCTTCAGCTGGCAGATGTTACCGTACGTGTTCCCGTCACTGCCACACACTTTACTGCTGTACCTACACTGACAGACCCCTTTGGACAGTCTCTTTCCGGACGGGTGTTTGCACTCCAGACCATCCCCGCAGGGCAGATCGTCCTTGCGGCCGCACGGCTCGCCCTCTCCGTGCGCGCACACCAGACAGCAGTTACAGCGGTCCGGCACATACCCGCTCGGGCAGCTCGGGCTCGGACACCTACTCACATCACAGCGCTCCGGACACTTGAGTTTAGTATCCGCAACAGCATTTAAAATGTAAAGAAAAACTACCGAAACGAACGAGATGACCTGCATTTTAAATGAAAACGTATTAATTTTCAGACAGCCCTCTGGAGATCACCATTACGCATCAGATTTCCAAAGCAAAAAACGACTTTCCGATGAGATGTGTGCGTTCCTGTAGGCTCAGTTGAAAGACCAGTGTGAAGATGTTGTCCCAGAAAGAGGAATATTGCTTATCCAAGCCAATCTGATCAGTTGGTGGTATATCTGATATTCCACGTGCAAATGATTAAAGCAGTGTGTGAAGCCTCTTGATGTGTGGTGCTGTTACTTCTGCATCTGCCGACCATCTCAACATCCTCGACTGGAGTCTGCTTTTCTCTTCTCCCTAGAGGAGGCGGGGAATTTCGTTTACCCCAACGCGCTGAAAATTCACATGTGGGAAGTCCGACTCATTTCTTTTCAGAGAACCGATTCATCTATTCTTTTTGCAGCTCAAAAACAAAGTTAACAATAAACAGTAGCCTACTAAAATGAATTTACTCTCGACTGAAAAGTTAAACGTGTTTATGTGAAAAAAAGTGTCAGACGATCGTAAACATATTTCCAGCAACGTTTAATTTACGTTTCATTTCTGCCATCTCGGTTCTATCAGACAGTGAGTTGTCCGAATAATCCCTTGTCAAAAATAACTCCACTTAAATGTGAATGTAGCCTACACGCGTTAAAAATGTACAAGTAAATAAAAAATGTAGGCTACTTGCAGGTTTTTAACGTTAGGCTACTACTAAATTGCAACGAATTACAAATGTGCAATTACAAAATAGGAATACATGACATACACGTTTTAATAGAAATGGCATTAAAACATATTTTAGTTTACCATAAATACTTGTCAGAACATTCGGCAGTACACCTTAAACATACAGTAACATTGTTAAGTAATTATGAAATTACAAAGAAAAATTAACTTAAGTCCCACTTAAGTTGTTCAAAAAAGCACTCTAAGCACAATTAAAATAAATTTAAATTATAATACATTTTTATTTCATTCATTAATTAACTATTCATTTATTATTCATTCAGTGTCTGAAAACATTACATTACATTCAGTTCACACTTAGTACATTCTTTTAAAATATATTTGTCCTTAATAAGTAGCTCTTTTTAAAAGTAAAGAGTAAGTATTTTCCCACAAAGGACTGTAAAGATCATGAATTAAAAACATCATCATCATCTCAGTTTACTCGTGCCAAATCCAGTGTACTTAGTCCCCTGATTGTCATTCTTAATTGATCCGGAATGAGTAGCTATAAAAATATTTATTTTTAGGATAAAAAACAAAACAAAAGGGCTCACTTGTACTCAAGGTTTGCCATTCAAAGAAAGCTTGCAACTTCATATTGGTAAGCAATTAAATTCAGTGTTAAATCAAATTTTATTGATGATCAGTGCCAACATGGTCTCTTTTTGCAACCCAGTCACTCTAAATGCGTTTCTAGCACGCATTGTATTTATCGTGCAATTTATACGCGAAAATGAGTTTTTACGTGCATATGATAGGCATGGGTAGGTTTAGTAGTGGTGTGGGGTAGGCCTACGTGTGTTACACGTGTGTACTACGTTTGGTTAGGATTAGTGGTGTGGGGTGCGTATTACACGCAATAAAGTGCGTATCATATGCACGCGTAACTGCGTACGTATCATATGCACGTAAAAACTCATTTTCGCGTTTAAATTGCACGATAAGAGATCAGGCTGCTTTTTGGCACATACATTTGAATTCCGCCAAGGCACTAGGCCCTACAGTGCCAGTGCCCAGTGGGTTTGTTTTCACTGAACTGGGAGGGTTTGAACCAACTCATGTATTTCACCAGGCATGACCATGATTATTTAAAACTACACGCCTTTACGCCTGTTCTTTACAAGTACAAACAGAACTTTGTTGAGGTAAAAACGTGTTCACTGACATCACGTCCACCAAACATAATACCATTTTTAAAGAATTGAAAATCAGGCACAATAAAATCTTCAGATTATCATCATTATAAATTTTTGAGAACAAGAAAAAAAAAAAGGGTTTTCCATCATGGGATTTCGTGCCAAGTAGACCACGTAAAAGTCTTTTTAGTCCCAAAACATTTAAGAATTAATGCAAACCAAACAGTGCCCGAAGGTTACATTGCTTACACTCCAGTAAACACTTGCTGGACAAATCATGTTATATGAGTCAGACATTCCATAAATAAATCAACTAATACACATAACATCCGGCGAATAAAAGTAAACAGAGAAAATTCACACACAAGTCAAATCAAAACATGCAGTGGAAGTGTCATATCCCATCAGAGTCCAGTTCTATCTTGTTGCCCCAGTTATTGTGTTTTTGTACTGGGCTGTGGTCTTGAAACTGTAGTCTGGAGCCAGGTTGATACGGCGAATGTGGAGGTCATTAGCGAAAGCACGAGCTCGCTGGTAGAAGAACAGCGAGAGTTCGCGGTCCATGAGAAAGTTGTGGTAGATGGTGGCCAATCGAGTGCACAGCTCTAGCTGAGATCTCTTGTTGCCCAGATCCATAGCAGCAGCCAGGGCCAAGTGATAATAGCCAGCGGCGTCAAATGGGTCCTGGGATTCAGAGAGAGAGAAGGTTCTACAGTGAAGTACTGAAATATGACCCATGTGAATTGTATATATCTGAGGAATTAAAAAAAATAAAAGCTGCATTTTCAAAAACATTTAAATTCCATGCATCTCTGCATCTAGCAGCTGTGTCAAAATGAAAACTTGCTAAGTGCCAGAAGCGTTGGCGAGTATTTATAGAACGGTTCGGATTGAAGCGCAGCACTGTGTTCATTTACATGTGAGCAGCTCACGACCTGGTGTTTTCAGTGTCTCAGAGCAGCTCAGTCTGCAGTAAAATTTTTTTGGGGTGTTTATAATGCGCATTTGAAAACACAACTTAGGACAACCATCTAACCAAATTTGTAATGAGAATCATTTATAAATCTTTTGTCAACAAAAGCGAAACCTAAACGTCAAAAGGCTTTCCACCAAAATTGTGAAAACATTTGAAAGCAAAGAAATTAAAATATCCAGAAATATTAGTATTTAAGAAGTTTTTAATTTAGCTGTTGTTCTGTAAATATACTGTTCATTAATTACTTGTTTTTTTATTTTATTTTACAGTACATATATTAATGCAAGGGTAATATATTTCTTTATTGATTTATTTAATTTTATTCAAATAGAATAAAAAACATTATTTTGAATAATAATAATAATAATTAATATAATAATACTACTAATAATAATTATTATTACTATTATTATTTATTGTTGTTGTTGTTATTATTATTGTCATACTGAATGAGATTTTGTCCTTAGCTGATGAAATGCCTGGATATACAATGTGCTTTATGTATTTAAAAAAAATATATTTGCATTCTGAATATGAGTACACTTATATTCTCTACTTCCAGTGGCTGTGAATGAGGTGTGAATAAAAAAATCATTTATTCAGTATGTACTTAGACTGCCATCTTCTGGTTTATTTCAGATTTACTGCAAATCTGGAATTAAAGTAATGTGTGTTGTTTTTAAAAACTATCTCCTGTTCCAACCTGTAGAGACAATGAAGTAAGCTACTAAATAAGTAACTAAGTACACTGATTTCCCAGAAAAGTGTAAATACTGTTACTCTATTCTGGTTTCAAAATATTTCACTGCTTGTTTGAAGTTCAACAATTCAGTGTTTCCCGAAACTATAGTTCCAACGAACATTGCAAACAGCATACTTCTTTTAATTTGTGCAAAGAATAAGTGCAGTATGCTGAGGTCGTCATAGTATGACATAAGAGGAAACGTGATATAATTCAACATCTGTAAATAAAGCAAAACAACAGAAAATGTATTCCTCATTTATTGCATTCATTATTTACAGCAACAATCTGACAATAATTTGATCCTGTACTGATGAATCAGCAGTAGTCAGCATTCACCACCTGCGTGACATCACTAACAACACTTCTAACCAACGTGGCTCAAACGACGGCTGTGCGAAAAAGTTCCCACGCTTTCAGGAAACAGTCGTGACTAGTTAAGTAGCGAGTTACGTCGTTCTTCAGGAAATGCCGTGAGTTTTGGATCGGGACTAACTTTATCAAACCAATGGCAGATGTCCATAGCTTACCTTTACATCATAGAAGATGATGTCTCCAAGTGTTTGGTAAACCCTGACATAGTACAGGGCTTCCTCGTCATACTGCAGGGGTGAGGGACACAGGGACAGGGCTTTCAGAAAGTGGTGCTCTGCCATTTCAAACTGACCCACACAATGGTACAACGTGGCGAGGCGATGGAATGCCACGCGTTCATTTAAATGGTCAGCTGTAAGAAAATACACAGACGAACGAAAAAGGCTGTTATTTGTCTCTCCTAAAGGTTTTCGGCTGTTAACTGTTGTGAACATGAGTTTCTCAGACAGCAACATGAGTTGGCCCAGATCCGGGCCACATCTGGTACAGCCGCGTTTCCACTGTCAGGCCAGAGCCGGGCGTGCTAGTGCGTGCCAGGGCCAATCGCGTTTCCACTGTCACTTCCGGGGCTTGATCGGGGCTTACTCGGGGCCAATGGCCAGGGTTTTCTGGCCCGTCGAATACCTTGGTCCAAAGCGGGCCAGCTCAGGCTAGAGGAGTGGTTACGAACAGAGGCGGGGTTTACCTGAGTCGGGAGACGGCAGCGCCGGATGATTCTGTCAGCATTAAAGACTTTAAAAATAATTTACCTCAAAACTCACTTTCATGTTTGAATGCCTTCTGTTTGTGATCTGATGTGGATTCTGATCACCGTATATAAGACACGCTAACCATTACCATAGTTCACGAGTTCACACTTACATACAATTAAAGGGAGTAAAGTTTAATGCGTATTTGGCGTGCTGTCCGAGGGGAGGGCTCCGAGCTCGGAGTTCGGCCTGAACCCAGAGTACTCCCCCCGTATGTAAGTGGTTAGGACTAGAAGTGTGGAGAAGGGGTGGTGGAGGGATGCTGCTAAACTGTCAACGAATTGTGGTGAGTATATATATACACACCTCTTATCGTTGATTGCTGAGTGCTCTCCACTCGTGTTAATTATCTGAACATGCTCCTCCCGAACTTTATTAATAAAAACATAATTAAATAGTAAATACGAACGCTTGAAGAAATCAGACAAATCATAAAGGCTATCACAATCCTGTTTTTATTTTATCTGTCAGTAGCCTATGTCTCGTCTCTTTATACAGGACTATCATAAAATAAAGCAACTTTCTTTTTGGGTGCTTCCTCTGTTTCTCTGACTGAAAATATAACTGTAGTAAAGTAGTATATAAAATATAAAGCTTCTCAGGTTCACTTTTTGGTGGCATATTTGTAGAAATTTTCATTCTTTCTAAATATGATGTAAATATGTCCAGTAACTACTAAATAAACAGAAACAGCCTCGACTGAATAAATATTTCTGTGTGACTAATGTGCAATTTTGACACAAATGTATTTATTTTGGTCAATGTATCACTTTTTATTGTAAATATGTGGTAAAACATAGATTCTTGGGTTTTAAATATTCAAGTAAACGAAAATGCCAGCAAATGGTCGCTTTTATCATGTTTGTTTTGCGATCACGCTGTTTCCAGTGATTTCTTTCTGATTTGTTTTCTGATAAAACTTCCATTTGTTGGTGAAATGATGGGTTAGTGTGACGTTGTTCCAGAGAGGCGTGTAACGGGCGTGTTTTAGTGAAGCGCTGTGGAGCTTCTGGCCCGACAGTGGAAACGCAGCAGATTTTGGGCCCGGTGCTACTGGATTAGCCCGGCACTGCCCGTTTAAAGCCCTGGCTCGCACTGGCCCGACAGTGGAAACGCGGCTATGGATTCCACACGGCCCAGATGTGGGCCGGATCTGGGCCGACACTATGTTGCTGTCTGGGTTACCATGTGGGCTGTATTCTCAAAAACAGACAGGCAGGAAGCCACAATCATCCTGAATAAAAGTATTCATCATTTAAAAAAAAAAGGTTGTGCAGAGCAGACATGTTCACTTACCCAGACTCACGCTAATGTCTAATGCAGTTTGAGTGAACTCAATGGCCTCTGAACACTGTCCCAGCTGCAGAAGAAGCTCTGAAAGCTTGTTACACAGCCGAAGCTGAGAGCGCACACTGCTCGTCTTCACTGCGATGGGAAGGGCTCGGTCCTTAAAAACAGATACACATTCTTAGCATAAACACAGTGAAGGATTATGATTGTGATGAATGTTTTCTAATAAAAAAATACTGCAATAAAGTAAAAGGAAATTACAGGGACCTGACATTCACAGAGTGCAATAACAACACAGTGCGAAAGACCTCCCTCTTCCTCAACAATGTGTGCATGACCTACCCTGTAAAAACAGATGGCTTTCTCTCTGTCCTGTGAACTGTTGAAGAAAACATCCCCTGCTGCCTCCAACATCTCCAGGGCGAAGAGTGTGTCTCCTGTGCTCAAGGCTATGTCCTGGGCTACCTGATACATTGAGGAAGGTCAAGCAATTTTCCCAGTTACCATTATCATAGGAAATGGAACTCTGAGATGGCATGAAGTCAAATTGCTCTCTCTCTCTCACACACACACACACACACACACACACACACACACACACACACACACACACACACACACACACACACACACACACACACACGTAATGGTTTTTATACTGTACAAACTGTATATTGTCTCCCCTTACTCTAACCCTACCCCTAAACCTACCCATCTTTAACACATTTTTTAAAAAAAAACTTTTATTACTTTATTTTTATACCAAATTTATATAAGTTTTTTTTTCTTTACATTTTGTCAGGTTTTGGTCACCTCTTGGAACAAATTTGTCCTCAAAATATAGTTAAGTAGGTACACACACAGTCCACATTTAAGTCATAAAAATTATGGAAAAAAAACAAAACAAAATAGTAAGTAAAAATAGAAGTATGGGAATTATATAGAGACCAAAAATGCTAAACAAATCAAAATATTTTAGCCTCTTCAAGTAGCCAAAGCTCTGCACCTGTGTTGTTATTGTTAACTTAACATAAAACGAAATAAAATATAAATGTTGTTAAAACAAACTCGAAGAAAACATTGTCTTATAAAATAATTCAGTTTGTTAAAGTATTAAAATGACTAAATCTAAAACTGAAATAAAAGTAAATTCAAGCTAAATAGAAATATTCAACAAAAACTAATTTGACAAAATGGCAAGCAAAAACAAAACAAAAACTAATTAAAACTGAAAATATAAAAAAATAAAAGTTCAAAATATGAATAATACTACAATCATAAATCATATTAAAATGGCACTGTTCTGTCTGCACACTCTTGAGTTGTATTCTGGGTGCTTGGTAGTATTTGTGTTGTCACCATTATATCTCTTAACCTTTTTGTAAGACTGTCAGACAATACATACAGACAATGTATAGATGTATAGAAAGATGTATACACTTAATCCTATTTAAATTTGATTTAGATTCTGAAATTGAGTTTATGTTCAATATGTGTTCGCCCCCACTAACTACAGTAGTTCCAATCACAGTAACTCCAAAGAATGCAGGGAAGGAGCGCTGAATGAAGGCAGTTGTCAGTCACCTGCACGTAGAGGTCCACTAGCTCCGTCTGTTGGAGGATGTGGTAAATCTTCCCTGACTGTAGCCAGGCATGAGCCTCCTTACGTTTCCTGCCCAAGTCGATGAAGATGCCCAGGCTCTGCTTGGTGTAATCTAAAGCAGCTCTGTTGGATCTGTGAGACGACATGACCAAGAATTTTAGCAAGGCTGTCTGCAGTCTTTTTAATAATATGTGATTTCTTACTGCCGGCAACTCATTATTACTGAAAGAACTTAGGGCTAAACCACCACTTTATTATATTTGAAAAATGTAAACATTAAAATGAGAGTTACTTAAAACTTAAAAACCCAAAACTTAAAATAATTTCATCATACACACCCTCATGTCATTCCAAACCTGTATTCTTTCTTCTGCAGAACACAAAAGAAGATATTTTGAAGAATGTTGGTAACCAGTTTTGGTGACCATTGACTTTCATTGTGATGACATAAAAAAAATTTGTTCCACAGAAGAAAGAAAGCCAATGGATTGACATGAAGTTAAATAAATTATGACTGAATTTTCAATTTTACATGAACTATCCCTTCATCATATTGCAATTACTGTCAATCTTTCTTAAATGTTGTCATGGGCAGGTCTCACTTCTCGGTGGCCAGGTTCAGGTACAGCTGGCTGATCTTCTCCAGTATCTCTCCCTCTAAGCTCTTGTCTCCTATCCACCGGAGAAGGTCCAGCTGGTGCTTGTTGTAGATGATACACTGGGCTTCGTCTGGACACACCTCTTCGTATAGCTGACACAGGTGACGTGTGGCTTGCAGCTGGCCTGTTGTCAAGTAAATAAGAATATAATTTTGAGGCATGAAGGTATAAGTCTGGTGACCAGCAAACCTGATAATATACCATCCAAAAATTCTAGTATACAATACACTTTTGTAAGACTTGAGAAATTAGAAAATGCCGGGCAGTCTACTTGAAGAACGACCACTCCCTGAGAAGACAAAGGACCTTTCTGGAAATTAACATTTGAACTCTCTCTTGTGAAACTAGCACCACCATTCGAGACGCAAGTCTCACCTAAGCAATCCTTATCTACATCTATTTCCCTTTACCACCCCCCCCCCCATTCCCTAGTTCCCTCTTTCTATCATGTTGAGATCACCTGAAATTCACCCAAAAATCTATATGGTTTAAATGTGAATAATTATCATACAGTATTACACATGTTTGGTATCATTTGAAATGTCTTAGTGCGACTGGTGCAAAGGTCTCATTCCCAAAGATGTCAAACAAAAGGTAATAACGTTTTTAGAGATAACTTGCACGCAAAGGAGGGTGGTTCTTCAAGGCAAATAAACGCTGACCGGATGCCTCCATTGGGCCGGGCTTACACTTTGTAAAAAAAAAAACTACACGCCTATAGACAATATGTGATATGCATGTGCATGATGTCACAGTTTTCACATTTTCGTAGTTTACACAGAGACAATAATGGTATCATTTTCAAAAACTTGCACTTTGAAAATGTTTTCAAAAACTTGCCTTTTCAGGCACCAAAACCTGATAATAGACCATCCCAAACCTATAGTATATACAATACTAAAATTTGTGGGAATTTATTTTATCCTTGTGAAACTGATTGGATCATGAAAATTAGGCATGTAATGAATCCAGGTGGTTGGAGGGGAAGGGCTATTACTGCGTTAGACTAAACTGGGAAGGGTCATAACTCTTACATATTGTTGTCCTATTGTTAGTTTAACAGCTTCTATTGCTCTCCTCATTTGTAAGTCGCTTTGGATAAAAGCGTCTGCTAAATGATTAAATGTAAATGTAATGTAAATGAGAGCCGGAGCAAGTTTTATTCAGAATAATGTGCACAGATGTATCATGCACAATAACAATGGGAATGAGTATTAAAGGGTTACTGTAGTTTACCCAAAAATTTAAATTCTGTCATCAATTACACACCCTTATGTCGTTCCAACCCATAAAGGGGCGGTCACACTACAGTTTTTGTTCTTGTTCTTTTGTTTTTGTTTTGACTTCCATTCATTAGTATATGAATGCGTCAGACCAGAAACGCAAGCTCATGCGAAACGTTTTGCATTTCACTTCATTCCAAAGTTCAAGTTTGGTGAACTCTGACCTGTGAATTCGAATCACATGAAGATATGTGACCAGTAGACCAGTAGTATGTCATGGCGGGACCTCTTGGCTGAATTAAAAGAACTATATTTTTGCAGTAAAGTCAAGTAGATTGTAGATTGTTACATTTTGAATGTATTACTATTTGTTATATGTTGAATTCATGTTTATAAAAACGACGCTGCAGAGTATGACATCATTTCACGACCACTGCAATGTCCGAAGAAATTTTGCATGCTCAAACTCTAGTGTGACCATAGCTTAAGACTTTCATTGTTCTTCGGGCGGGCAGTCAGTCATGGCGTAATGGGGGCAAGTTGTGGCCTAATGATTAGAGAGTCAGACTGGTAACCCGAAGGTTGCATGTTCGATTCTCAATACCGGCAGGAAATGACTGAGGTGCCCTTGAGCAAAGCACCTAATCCCCAATCGGGCGCCACAGCAAAATGGCTGCCTATTGGTTCAGAGGTCTGCAGTGTGTGTGTACTCACTACTCCTAATGTGTGTGTACTAACTTGGATGGGTTAAATGCAGAGGACAAATTACAAATATTGGTTACCATACTCAGCCTTCACATGTCGCTTTAAAAAAACAAATGAAGATTATTTTAATTAAACCTGAGAGATTTCTGTCCCTCTATTGAAAGTCCATAACATCAAAACACTGACTCTTCAAAAAGTTGGTAAAATAAATGTATGAAAAATATAATTCATATGAATCTAGCAAACATAATCCAAGACTTTAATCCAAGAGACACAATAACTTTATATGATTAACTGATTTAATTTAGGTTTTTACTCACATACTGAATAAACACTGATCAACGTACATACTACATTAAGCACATCATATCCACCTTATTCCTGACGACCTTACTGCGTTTTGAATTATGGGTGGCACTTCCGGTTCGGGGAACTTCCATTCAAAAAGGCTGAAACGAATCATTTCAAATCATAAGGTTGCCCTACAAATAAAGCTGATCCGTCAGTTTGACTGGATGAGCTGTCAATTTTCCTTCATGATTTATTTTCAGACATCATGAAAATAACGTTATACTTGGTATTTTAACGTGACATGTTATAACAAGAATATCTATGGCAAGAACTATTTCAGTCGCTGCTTTATTTTCCTCGTGATTAATTTATTTTTTCCCTTTGCAATCAGCTGTAAAAGTATGAAAAAGGACAACATATACTGCACATTTGTGGTCTGTTCTCCCAAACTTAATTTACAATTATATATTCCATTAATAATTCACTGGAATGCACGAAGAATCTCTCATTATTCTCCTCAAATCCTCACATCTCTTTCCAGGTTTGTTTTCACAGGTAAATGCAATTTATTATCAGTCAAAATGACGGAAATCACTTTGAAATAGTATCACGTAATGCTGAAGTTAATGAACATTTTTGATTAAGGCAACATAAGTTACAAAATACAGATATATATTACTACAGTGATTAACCAAAGACTCGCACTTTTGGGGTTATTTGATCTGTTGAAATACCTTGTTGATGCTTTTACACTTTTAAATTTCCTTTTAATGTTCAATGGTTGAAGGGTGAGTAGAATAATGTCATCTCATTGTGACACTTTTTTTTTTTTTACGTACTGCGTTCATAGAGCGAGCGTTTCAATGATTGTTTACCGCTTAACGGAAGTTACACCCATAATTCACGCAAAGCATCATGGGGCGTAGGAATAAGGTGGATATGGCAAACAGCAGCTCAAACGTGCTTGCTTTGAATCATATGGATTATATTTACAAAGTCTTTATGAACTTTTTGAAGCATCAAAGTTTAGATGGAATGGACTTTCTCTCTCAAGTCTTTTAGGTTTCATTAAAAACATCTTCATTTGTGCTGTGAAGATTAATGAATGTGTGTAATGTGTGTGATTTAGGTGTGTAAATGATTATAGAATTTTCTGGGTAATCTAGCCTATTGCTTTAAGAAAGTAAATAAAGTAGGTTGTGATTTCATGTTGACTTTAAATACTGTACCATCAGAAACAGAAATTCAACTCTAATGTCTCACTATGGAGAAATTCTTACATCAAGATGTTCTAGATGTCCTTAGGTTTCACTTCCACTAATACAGCCATGATGAACACTTACTATCCATGTGATCGATGTACATGGCGGTCAGCAGGGCCCATTCGTAGTAGATCTTCCCATTCTCATGTTTTCCCTGGGAAATAAGGTGTGTCCCTAACTCAAGAAGCACTGAAATGAAACTGAGTTCATGCCCTTCATCCTCAAGCTCTGAGAACAGCTCCACTGATTGAGTGAGGTATTCTCCTGCCAATCTTTTTGCCTTGATTTGCAAACACATGAATCCACAGTTGGCCAACGCTATGGCCCAGTTGTGTCTGTCCTCAAACTCCTCGCATATCTCGATTGCAGCCCGGTAACTCTCAGCTGCCTGTCGGATGTCCGCTGAATGTCTGTATGAAATGGCCCGCATGTTGTAAACCACACCTTCCAGTTGTGTTGTACAGTGCTCTGGGAGTGATGACAGGACAGCATCCAGCACTTCCAGAGCGGTGCCGGGTTGCTGGTTGCAGATGTAAAGCCACGCCATCCAAATGAGAGCAGCAGTAGTGTCTGACTGGCCAACGCCGGACATGCTGCTGTGGTCGAGGACGGTTAGCATGTAGCGAACAGCTCTCTCGGGCATGCTGTGTCTATGGAAGAGCCAGGACAAACACAGAGCGTGGACATGACCCAGCGCAGGCTCCTGGCCGGGGGACACTAAAGCAGCGGCACGGGTCAGGTATGGAGCCACTTGTGTTGGGATGTCCACCCCATACAGCTCTGATGCGTTTTCCATCAACAGAGAGACACCACAAAGACAGTGTGAAGCGGTGGCTCCTACCTGCGAAAGAGAATGGATAAATGCACAAGTCAGTTTATTTAATTTGATTAATTGAATTCACTTTTTGTTGTATTAATTAATTAACTATTTAATTCAATTTAATTCAAATGTATTACATTGTTTTTTTATATTTATATTAAATTCTTTTTTATTCAGTTTTAATTTACACTGTGAAACAGTGCCTTCTACGTGTGAGAGAATGGATTAATGCACAAATCAATGAATTGTATTATTAATTTATTATTTACTTTTTTTATTAATTTTCAAATTAAATGTTAATTTATTAAAAAAACTTTAATAATTGTATTAATCAACATTTGTTTAATTATTTAATTTAATTAAATAAAATGTAATAATTTGTTATTTTTTATTTAAATTAATTTTTATTAATTTTTAAATTTAAATTAATTTTTCTCTGTGACACGATGGCTCCTACCCGTGATAGGATAAATGCACAAATGAATGTATTTAATTTAATTCGATTTTTTTACCTACTTATTTTTTATTTAAATTCATTTTTCAATTGAATAAACTTTTATTTAATTATTAATTAATTAGCTTTGGATTTAATTTAATGTAATTATATATATATATATATATATATATATATATATATATATATATATATATATATATATATATATATATATATATATATATATATTCATTCATTCAATCATATATATTTAGAGTCCTCTCTGAAAACACTATCAAGTAGCACTGACCTGAAGTGATGCTCGCCGTGCGCAGCTTTCAGCCAAATGTGGCAGACTCTGGTCGCTGTAGAGTCGCGCTAACACCAGGAAAACATGGCTCACTGTCTCATCACATGCTTCAGGAACGTCGTCAGCAAGGATCAAAAGCCTCTCGATGAACGGGATTGCACTCATGCTGTCTTTAAGCTTCAGGTGGAGCTTTGCCAGGATGAAGCAGGCTCGGGCCTCGGCAGGCTGATTCTTGGCCAGGATGGCCTTTTTTAGTACATACTTCAATACCTCAGGGTCCTCACAGCCAAACAAACAATCAGGGACAGCCATCAACAAAGCAGACAAGCGCTCTGACAAAATGAAAAATTTGTCATGGTTCTTCTGTGTTAGGTAGATGAGTGCCAGGTTGGAGTAAATGGCGGAAAGCAGAAACATGTCTGTGAAACAATCCCTGGGTACATTCAAGGCTTCTTCATAATAAACCCGAGCTTGAGAGAACTTTGACCTCCCTGCACAAAGCTGTCCGAGAAGAAAACAGATTCGGCTCTGCGCCCACCAGACGTGCTTCTTTCGTGCCAATTCTCGGGCTACGCCTAAATACGCCACTATATCCTCCTCATCAGAGTGACCCTCGAAATGTGAGATGAGGAATTCTGGGTAAGCGCTGTACAGGAGCATGAACACAGGCTGGTGGTCACGACTGCTCAAAAATGAGAGGAGAGCGTGATGTCCATCTGGACTGGTGCTGTCCTGCTCGGAGCAGACAGAAAAACGGGGGGTTTCCTGGGATTCCTCTGTATCATTAGTTTCTATCTCTATCTGGTGCTTGATGCTGACTGATGAATCGTCCTTTCTTTGAGTCTCATCGACCTCACTCAAAATGTGGTTGACTTTCTGTTTTAGATTGTTCACTTCTTGAGTCTTGTCTGAAGACAAAGAATAAAACAATAAATATATTTTTTAATAAAATTAAACAAACAGATCATTATTTTGTTAAGCCCATATTTAAGGGATAGTTCACCCAAAACTGAAAATGTTATCATGTACTCACCCTCAAGTTGTTTCAAACCTGTATGAGTTTCTTCTGTTGAACGCAAAAGAAGATTTTTAAAGAAGTTTGGTAACCAGAGAGTTGACGGCACCCATTGACTTCCATAGTAGGGAAAAAAAATCAATGGAAGTCAACTCTGGTCTTAAAAATATCTTCTTTTGTATTCAACAGAAGAAAGAAACTCAAATAGATTTGGAACAACATGAGGGTGAGTAAATGATGACAAAATTATGAACTATCCCTTTAATTAAAAAAAAAAGAAACGGATGGATGGACTTACTTTGAACTGGTCCCGAAATTTCTTTCGCCAGATCTGTAATATGTAAAGCAAACATTTGTTAGACAGATCAAGAGAGAAATGGACATTTAAATGGTATTTAAAGCCATATTTCCTGTCACGGTACTTCATTTCGTTACTCTTTAGCGCCTCAAGTGGCTGAATTAAACACTTCAGGTGTTTAGCTTCTAGAACTGATTGCACGGCTGAAGAAAACGACACATCTTTGTAAGTTCAAATCTGTTGTGAATCTGGCTGTATGGATTCTGTGTGTAATTTATATGTGAATATGAACCACCAACAAGGTTTAAAAGAAAAATCTAAAGTATTATTTTCTCACTACGGGTACAAAAGTTTTGTTTCAATGAGCCCCGTGGGACGCGACATCCTTTATGCGTCTGCTTTTAGTGATAATGACGTTGTGTTTTAGCTTTGAAAACAGCTGGACAGTGTGGCAGAGATGTCGAAGGCACACAAGAAGAAGGCAGGCAGCGAGTCTGGGATGATTGTTTCAGCTCCACGATGGGAAGAACCTCAAGGTAAAACCGCAGAGCAGACACGACACGCGGCAGATGAAGCGCCAATAACATGCGCACGAACACACCGTGACACATCTGTTTGCATTCATTTACAATTGCCTTCATTTTTACCTGTTTCATAGATTTCTGTAACCCTGACAAACTGCTGTTGTGCCCCTATGACCCAAATCATCTTATCCGGGCCTGCCGGTTCCCCTATCACCTCATCAAATGCAGGAAGGTGTGTGTGCAGAAACCTCCACAATCATTACAGTAACGTTACAGCCAAACTCTAATCTCCACAATGTTCAGCAATAAGATATTAGACCATTTTAGGTGTAGGTTTGATGTGTATTTTTATAATCCGTATACTTTTAATTTTTAACATAGGTAAGAAATTTAAGTTAATTAAAAAAATATATAAAAAACTATTTAAAATCTAACAACGATGATTTCAATGTAGCCTAATAAACTAACCTGTTATTGTTTATTTCTTGCATCTGTTTAACACCGCTAACTCAGCTAGCAAATGTCCAAGGGGATCACAAGATGACTTTAAAGGGATATTTCACCCAAAAATGAAAATTACCACATGATTTATTCACCCTCAAGCAATCCTAGGTGTATATGACATTCTTCTTTCAGACGAATACAATCGGACTTGTAAAATCGAAAAAATGTCCTGGCTTTTCCAAGCTTTATAATGGCAGTGAATGACCGTTTCTGTTTTGAAGTCCATCAAAGTGCATCTATCCATGATAAAAGTGCACAGCTCCGGGGGGTTAATAAAGGCCTTCTGAAGCGAAGCGATGCGTTCGTGTAAGAAAAATATCCATATTTAAAACTTTATCGACTAAAATAACTAGTTTCCGGCAGACGGCCGTACGCGTCGATTTACGTCAAAAGAGTAACACTTGACGATGTGTGACGTAGGAGTAGCGTAAGCTTTGACGCCTCTCGTTCAAGCAAACATGGCTGGGCAACAAACTCAAGCTCCTCCGGCCTTTCTCTTTAAAAATGGTCATTTTAGACTTCTAATTCGTTACCTGTTTTTGTTTTGCTCTATTCTCTGCTCATCTGCGTTCGTCATTATGTTGTGCGTCAGGTCAAGTGTTACTCTTTCGCCATAAATCGATGCGTACGGCCGTCTGCTAGTTATTTTAGTCAAAGTTTTAAATATGGATATTTTTCTTACACAAACACATCGCTTCACTTCAGAAGGCCTTTATTAACCCCCCGGAGCTGTGCACTTTTATCATGGATGGATGCACTTTGATGGACTTCAAATCAGAAACAGCCATTCACTGATAGATGTTTGTGATCTTAATATTATTTGTAGAATCACCCTGAATTGATCAGTGAATTATGGACATGTCCATTCAATGCACGCCACTTGATGAGAAAAGATGAGCTGTCCCATCACATCCTAACCTGTGTGGACCGATGCTCTGTTAGGGAGACCTACGGTAAGATCTGTTTTACCATTTCAGCTTCATAATTTTGGACTCCTGCAGACACACCCCATGCATAATGAATCTGACATTCAGTTGTACACTGAACTGATCTCAGTCTCCTTTGCAATGCTAAAAGGGGCCAGTGAGAAGACTGATAGCAAGTTTCAAATCCCAGTGAGCACCTGGACTGCCCCCGTGTGTGATGAAGACTGGGATGAAGGTAAGACTCTGACCCATATCCTGAGTTAAAGTCACCATGAAATCAAAATTGACACTACTTCTTCTTTTTTTTATGGACTATTGCCGTATTTATTGTAATTGATTTATCCGTGCACATCTTTATTTTTTTTAATTCACATGCCCTCTTAATCTTTAATCAAAAGAACTTCGCAAAGATTTTTGATGGCACAAAATATGCAACGATTTGTTTGTATGATGTAATTACAAACTTTAACATCTGATCATGTCTGCGTCTTACAGAAGTGGACATACATGCAACCGCAGCGCCATCTTTTGTCAGGGATGTGTCCAAATCGCTTCCTCAGGACAGGTCAGTGAGCAGGGGTTCTCAAATCACTATCTGCAAAGTTTAGCTCCAACCTTGAACAAAGTCACCTGCCTATAACTTTATGTAAATATGCCTGTTTCAAGTAATCCTGAAGACCAGGGTTGTGCGAATTCACCCCCTATACCCTCATTCAGTATTCCTTACGTTAGTCCACTAATATAGTTCACTTGAGGGAGTGAATGGAAATTCAGCAAATTCGGACGCTGTGTGCGCCAGAAGGGCTGCTGCTTTTGCATAGATGCATATCACGATAATGAGCGTGTACAATAATGTTATTGTGGGCACTTCAAAATATCAATAAATAAATATTAATAAATAATGAATTACTGCATTTTAAGAATACTTTTCCCATCAACTGGGTAAAATGCACCACACAGCTGTAAGCTCCATCTAAGAGGCATGTGCGCAAAAAAGCCCAACATGGATGAGAAGCAATGTTTCAAACAGCCTTTCAGATTTTTGTATTCGCAATGGTGTTCATCACAGCACCAAATACTTAAAGACTTAATAGGCTTTTTATTTGCAATTTTTTTTACATTTTAATCTGGATTAGTCTACAACATGCTCTAGATATTGATCGAAAATGTTCCGATTCTTTATTATTCTTCGGTAACACTTTACAATAAGGCTCCATTAGTTAACATCAGTTAATGAATTAGTTAACATAAACGGACAATGAAAAATACCTCTAAAGCATTTATTAATCTTAATTTCAACATTTAATAACACATTATTAAAATCAAAGTAACTATTTTTTTAATGGACATGAGCTACTGTAACATGTCTGAACTAACAATGTTTTTATTTTTATTAACTAACGTTAACAAAGAATAATAACTTCTGTAACAAATTTAGCTATTGCTCATTGTTAATGTTAGTTAATGCATTAACTAACCTGAGACTTCAGTCTGTTCTAAACATTTGTTTGCTTTATAATTTTTTGTGAAGCATAAATAGTTGTAATTTCTTAATGAAATTACTTTGCATGTAATGGTTTCTTTACTGAAATGAGGCAGTTGCAATGACATATGTGGCCTACAAATGCGACCTCCAGTGAGCAGCTTGAATCTCATGCCTGTGGTTCCTAACTCTGGTCAGATAAAAGAGTGTGTCAGATAAGAGAGACATTAAAAATGTGCAGTGTTGGGGTTACCCCAGGACCAGGGTTGGGAACCACTGTAATATGCAATAGCATTTAGACTTCTGGTTAATGTAGTTGGTAATAAACCATCATTTTGATCAAATTGGTTGAATATTACAGCAAAACAACAGAATCATGAACTGCTCATCTCTCTTTATATTAGGGAGAACAACTGCATTTCCAGAAATGTGATTTCTGGTCTCAGGGCGCCACGAATTCTTCCCTGGACGAGCAGCTGCACTGATTTTTGAGCTTTTTAATACATCCACCATGTCAAGACTACTATTTTTCATTTACAATGAATACTGATGGTGTTGGTTGCTTGTTTTGGCATTTTATTGTATAGGTCACTAGTTCTTACAGTGATATATTAGCTTCCTAATCTTTAGTTCTTGTTTCCCAAAGGTGGAACAATAGAGGTGGTTTAGGTTCTGTTTACACCACACAAAAGAAAAGCTTACGACCAGGATATTTACAAGACTTTAGTTTAGACGTGTTTTGTGTTGTCATAGTTGCTTTGTTTGTGCCTGTAATTCTACCTCTGTGGTCTCTTTGGAATGCCATCCTTTTTTTCCTTGACAAATGTTTATCAGAGAGCAGATACTGCGGTAAAAGCAAATAAAACTTAATTTATAAATGTTAAGATTCAAAAACCTGTGAGCCTTACCAAGTTTGTAGTTTGTGCCAACATCACTCTGGCATATTTTCTTCAATAAAGAAATAGTCTCCTCTTTAATTTTGTCCTGATCCAAGGAAATAATTTGTCTGTCCTCGTCTTTCAAGAATATGTCAGGTGATCTATGATATAAGAACAAGATGAAGTTATCATGAGTTAAACTGTTACATTTTAGACATTCTACATGTCAACTAACTCTCAGAGTATTAGTAGACTGTTAAGTTTTAGGGTTTGGGTTAGTAGAATAAGTTGACGTAGTTGAAAAGTAACTTAGTCAGTAGAATGTTTATTGGGGGAGCATCACAATAAAAGTGTTAGCTTATATAATGCAGCTTAATGAGTTAGTTGACTTGTTAGTTGGAAAATAAAGTGTAACCAAACTGCGAAGTCAGACAGAAAACAAACTTCTTAAAATATTCATAAAATCACTCAAGCACTTACTCACAAAATGAACCGGTTGCTTTGACCAGGTTGGTTTTGACAAGTCCAATATCCCCAGTTTTCTCAGATTTTCCCATAAACCATTCAAAACAGGCCACCAGCAGGCCCAGGATGATGATGCGTTCACCAGCCTGGAAACTCAGTTCATCTGGCACTTCGGCATCATACTCCTCTGTGGTCTCACAGACGCCTACTGCTGTGAGAGATATCGTTACAATTGTAGTAAAGTGGACTGGGATGATGACAAAGCCGCATTCTGAAAAAAATTAATTACTAAAAGAAAATATCTACAGTTTTAAGTCTCAAAAATCCCATTGAGTTATAGACTGTAACATATAAACCTTCTACATGAATAAATCTCTGAGTAGAGCCTTCGGATTTTTTATCCTCTATCATTTTCTAATCATTATTATTTCTTGCTCTACTTTCTATTCTTATACAATTATGCTATTCTTAATCCTCAAGGATTGCAAGTGACAAACGTAATGTGTATATGTGTAGGAAATAAGGTTGCTGTTTGTAAATCTCAGTCGCATTTTCATGTTCCATGCAATTTTGTGATATTGTTAATTTTATGTCCAACCTCAATACTTTCAGTTGCCAATCTTGTACATCATATGCAATTTAGTTTTTAGTTATCTTTCTTTAGTATCTTATATATTTATTATGATAGTTGTCGAAATGAAAAGAAATGAATACTATTATTCTGAAAAGATGCATTAAATTGATCAGAAGTGACAGTCAAGACGTCTCAAATGAAGGCTGTTCTTTTGAACTTTCTCTTCAATAAAGAATCTTGAAAAAAATATCAGTTTCCACAAAAATATTACGCAGCACAACTGTTTTCAACATTGAAAATTCAGCTTTGCCATCACTGGAATAAAAAACAATAAATTTCACAATATAAGTGTTTTACTGTATTTATGATCAAATAAATGCAGCTTTGGTGCGCATAAAAGACTTCTTTCAAAAGCACACCGACCCCAGTATTTTGAACGGTAATGTATATACAAAATGAAGTAAAATTATCTCAACGTTTTCTCACCAATCTGTAATGGAAGGTCACAAGAGTCCTTTCCACCACCCACTAATACAGTCTCTGGGCAGGACTTTAGAAACCACCTTGGGAAGTAAAGAAAACTCATTATTCTTATTTCTGGGTGCTCTGTTGATTTTATGACAGTAAGTTCAAATGAAATTCAGAAGGTGACACGTACTCATGAAAGGGTATGACTGGCTCCAGAGCTGGTTTTGGCTTGGTTCCTCTAGACCCATCTGCTAGTGAAAGCACTGACCACCCTGACCCTAGGAATGGAGGCTCAAACTGGGCGATATCCCCCTTCTCCAAATAAAGGTCGCTACCTGACGTAGAGCTATCAAACATCTGATTTGCTGTGCAGCATCCAAAGAAAGACCCTCAAAAGTAAACAATACATTTTTATTATAAGTAACAGTGGAATTCACTCATACATCTATGTGCCAATCCATTTCTGTAATCAAATACTAAGGTACCTTTAAAGGGTTAGTTCACCCAAAAATGAAAATTCTGTCAGTAATTACTCACCCTCATGTTGTTCCAACCCCGTAAGACTTTCATTCATCTTCGGAACACAAATTAAGATATTTTTGATGAAATATGAGAGCTGGATCACTCCTCCACAGGCCTATGGACACTATAACTTGCTGGCCCAGAAAATGTATTAAAGACATCGTTAATATAGTCCAAGTGACTCCAGTGGCTCAGTCTTAAGTTTATAAAGCGACGAGAATACTTTTTGTGCGCAAAAACAAACAAAAATAACGACTTTATTCCACTTTTCATTTCCTTCTCTCTGGGCCTCAAGTCTTTTCACGTAGTGTAACTGCGTAGCGCGTCTGTGTTGCACGTCACCACGCATCACACACATGACCAGCGTCGGCCAATAGTGAGCCTACGTGGCGACGTACAACACAGACGCGCTACGCTATTACACTACGTGAAAAGACTCGAGGCCCAGAGAGAAGGAAATGAAAAGTGGAATAAAGTCGATATTTTTGTTTGTTTTTGCGCACAAAATGTATTCTCGTCGCTTTATAAACTTAGGATTGAGCCACTGGAGTCACTTGGACTATATTAACAATGTCTTTAATACATTTTCTGGGCCAGCAAGTTATAGTGTCCATAAGCCTGTGGAGGAGTGATCCAGCTCTCAGATTTCATCAAAAATATCTTAATTTATGTCCCGAAGATGAACGAAAGTCTTATGGGGTTGGAACAACATGAGGGTGAGTAATTACTGACAGAATTTTCATTTTTGGGTGAACTAACCCTTTAATCTCATTTATATTAAGCATAATATTGTGTTCATAAGCAATATTTATTACCTTCTTGCATTAGAAAGCCTTTATACATCAGATTTAGTGTCTCCTCTTTAATTGAGATCTCAATTCCTGAATGCTGATCAAGGGAGATTAACCAGAACTCCTGGTCCATGAGAAGATTCTCCATACACTGACCCAAGAAGCCTGGTGGAAATTACAAATGTTGTACGTCATGAGATATTTCGCTTTATTATCCACTACTGGTCAAGTGTTTGGAGTCATCAGTATTTTTTGGAATGATTTCTAAAGTATCGGGAGTATCACAGGAATAAATCACATTTTAAAATAGATTTTGAAATAATATTTCAAAATATTACGTTTTCAATTTTTTTTGGATCAAATTAGCCTAGGTAAGCATAAGAGACTTCTTTCAAGAACATAAAAGACATTCAAAAATCTCAATTCCAAACTTTGAACGGACAACAACTGCCCATTATTAATAAAAACAGTATGATGCAACAGTATATCCGAGACACTGAAATAAGAACAGACCCATTCTGTGGTATGTGCTGAACTTCCATATTTCTTCAAGGGTTTTAAAAGTGATAAATATAGTCCTTTCCCCACTGTTGATGGATACAAAGTGAGCGGACAGTTCCTGCAAGACAGGGAAACCAGTATGTTAAATGTATCTATTTAAGGTTTTGAAAATTTGATGTATTCCAAATAGGGATGCCCATACAGAAATTAAGGTCTTGACCCCTGAGAGGTCAGCTTCCAGCACACAAAGTTTCCTGCAGAGCACTTCCTGTGTGCCCTCATCGGCAGGAAGTCCATCGGGCCCCTCCACCAAAGCCAGCTGCATAGCCAACACTGCAACAGGAAACATGCAACATTATATCTACCACTGCATCCAACACTAACAGATCAGCCTCCACATGGAAAACATTTCAGTCAGCTCTAGTAAGTGTGTATGGACAAATGATTTAGCTGGTGATGTAAGGAGGATAGTCAGTTAATATAAGGCGACATAAACCAATCTGGCCTTTATACTGCTGTAAATTCCAGGTGTAGTTATACTATAGTCAGTTATAATAAAAAACGTTAATTTCTAGAGCAATATTCATGGTTCAATCCACAGTTTAGATTTGAATTTTACCATAGTCATGTGATGTTTCACTGCTGTTTAACGGAGAGGGTTAATAAGTGACAGTCAATGGGCTTTTTAAAGTCCAAGGTATGATCTCTAAAAGTTACTTTTTTTTTTTGGAGTGTCACCAGAGCAGGCCAGAGTTCATTTAAATTGATAGATCACCAAACAATTCAAATTCTGTCATCATTTATCCACCCTTTCTTCTGTGAAACACAAAGTTATTTTGAGGAATGTCTCAGGCAATCGCATATTTCCCTACTAGCAGGCGAATAACAGTGTGTGAAAGAGTTGAATGTCTGAATTAACAGTATTCCCAAAACAGAATAGGCGAAAAGATTGCGGATGACTTGCTACTTCTAACGAGACTCAAAAGTGTGCATCCGATGGACACTTTACCATCCCATGAGGCCACAGGGAGAGAATTTGGGAATGGCAGTGAAGCAACGCAACCGACTCTGATCACATGACAATGACTACATGGCAAAAGTAGTACATCTGTATTACATTCACAAAACACACATTCATACTTTTTAGTGGTCGCAAAGTAATTATAGGGGGAGACCGGGGATGAAAGTAACACCTTTTGTTTGAGCATCGGTAACTCAGTGGTTGTTTGTGCTAGATCTCTCAAAATCTGATACATGGTAGCCACATTTGTCAGCTACATATATACACTTGGACATGTACAACACAATCACAGGTTATGTGAGTTCTGTTGTTACAACCTACCCCACACACTGAGGTTGAGACACTAGCTGGGGATAGATGTAACAATGAGAACTGATTTGCTGAAATAAGATCCACACAATCTAAATATATGCAAGAATGCTATTGAAGAACAAAGAATAATCAGTTTTGAATAAAGTGAACAATTTAAAGTAACAAAAAAACATTTTATTGTATTTCTTTAAGGACTTTAAATTTAGCACAAAAACAATTGCCGTTTGTGTTTGTACTCTATTCCTGTCACATAACAGTTCAGTATGTTGCCATCCACCTATTTTAGGTGAATCTTGGGATATCTTGGGAAACGCAGAGATTCATACAAATCCATAAATTCTGCAAATGTGCACAAATAAAATCGTATGTGCTCAATTGGGGTGGATAATGTTTTTATCCGATAAGAAGACGTGCATAAACTATGATGGAAACATATTTACTTCATAAATCCCTCAGTGCACAACAAAATAACTCCTATGATTTTGTCTTACCAAGGGGGTGTGATTTATAACTGGAATCATCATATTATTGACCTCATACACTAGATTGAGTGTTGAGGACACCGCTGGCAAAACCAGCAATGCAAGTTTGAGAGGTGGCGCCCCGCCAAATCTCGCGAGAATCACGGCTTGCTTTACAGCGCCGATGTCACATATATCAAAAACATATGAAGCAGCCTCTATGGAAGACACTAGCACGCATTTCAGACGTGAATCATGGCAGAGTCGACGAAGAAAACGAAGAAAGCGTGGTCGGAAGAGTGCAGAGACGGCTCTGCGTGAGTGGTATTTACGACAGTAACGTTAAATACAAGTACTCCACTGCGACTCTAGGGGTCGCTGTTTGAGAAAAACGGTAAACTGCATAGTGTGCCTTTAAAAAGGAACCCCATATTGTATATGGAGAGGTGGAGTTACCTGTTGGTATATTATCATCAGAAGCTCCTGAAGTTCCTTTGACACTTCCTCTTGACGTTTTATAATCTGAAAAGAAATTTGCACAAACTTAATCTTGATGTGGATCATTTCTGTTCCTTATTCACTATAAGCGTGTTAAGGATTTTTTTTTTTTATATAGCGGCCTACATCTGGCTTTCAGAAATACTGTGGTGAAGTCTACATTTAAATTTTAACCTAATTATGTATACAGGAAACTATCAGGATGGAAATAAATAACTTATGTTAGTTAGCCAATGGCTTTTTTAGGGATACGGAGGTAACATGAATGACAATTATGATATTTGATGTTTTATTACCACAAAACATCACGTAATCTATAAAGTAATTTGGTAATTTTGTGTTTGTGCTGTTGCTTTCCCACCAAAAATGCTGATGTCACTTCCTGGATTAGTTACAGGTATATAGCCTATTTTACAAAAGACTAACAGGATGGAGCATGAAATGAAGGACACAGACAATATTAGTGAAATGATGATTACTAATTAAAACAATATTCATGAGATAACATGTTTTGTTTAAAGCATTTTAAGAGAGAGAGAGAGAGAGAGAGAGAGAGAGAGAGAGAGAGAGAGAGAGAGAGAGTCAAGAAACACCTTAGGAAACACCACAGTTAGAAGTCATTGAATAGCACTTGGAAAGCAACAGCTTTAAACCAAACTAAAGCAGAAACAGTTTTTTAAAAAACATCCAGGGGATGTATGATACAATATAAGAATGTAATATATGAATGTATTACAAATTTGTTAAGAATTTGTTTTGGTTTTCTCGTTTAATTCTCTATCACGGCGGTCGTGCTGCTCAAGCCCCTACCTTTAAATGAAGACTCCATAATACTATCCCGTTCATTGTGTGTGTACTCATTCGACAGCTCTCTACGTATCGTCCGAATTCTGTCCGGATCGGACCCCACGTCGTTCCCGGTTTTGGACGAGTTTCTACGAGCAGCGGCTGACATCCCGTCAGAGTTCCGAATGACTGCGCGCTCTGCTCTCGGTCACGCGCTCCACGCACTGACACCATATAAAAGCGCACAGGTGGCAGAACTGATTTTAAGAGCGTGTTACATCATTACAAGACTGCAGTGAGTGACTCCTGTCCTGTCGTCCTTCTTAACGGTGAAGGTGTAGAGACAGTGAACGTCCCGAAAAACGTCTTGAAAACAGAGGCAACAAGTCCATCTCTCCTGTCGGAGGTGTGTTATGTGATTTTGGCTTTAGTAAGTTTTTAAAAATAAATGTGACCTTGACACGCACACGTTTTAGCAAAAGTTAATAATCACAAACTGTGTACACAATAAGCTGAAAGAAGCAAAGTATCGCTGGGGGTCCGTATTATGAGTGTAAACTTGAAGGTGTGTCTCTGTGTATTTGGATGAACTCGAAGACTTCAGAGGAAGAGTGTCAGCATTTTCCTTTCCTCTCTGGTTGTCTGGAATGAGGAGTTTTAAAACCCTTTAATTGTAGGCTACTTTTTAATGGATTCAATACAATGCACCAACAATCCTGACAAATTACTTTGCCTTTGAATCAGCTCAAAGCAGTCTGGCCATTCTCCTCTGGCATCAACAAGGCATTTTCATCACATGTTCATCACAGAACTGCTGCTCACTGGATATTTTCTCTTTTTCAGATTATTATATGTAAACCCTATAGATGGCTGTGCATGAAAATCCCAGTAGATCTGCAGTTTCTGAAATACTCACACCAGCCCGTCTGACACCAACAATCATGCCACATTCAAAGTCACTTAAATCACCTTTCTTCCCCATTCTGATGCTCAGTTTGAACTTCTGCAGATCGTCTTAATAATGTCTACATGTCTAAAAGCATTAAGTTGCTACCATGTGATTGGCTGATTGGCTTGTGTTAACCAGCAGTTAATCAGGTGCACTCAAAAAAATAACTCATTGGACAAACTCAATTTAATTGAGTTAGTGGTCACAATACAGAATAGACAATATGAGTGTGTCACTGACAATACAGAAGAAAAGATTATCGCAACTTCTGTTTCATGCCGAATTCAACTGTAAAACCCAACAAGTTAACTCAACTCAATATTGATGACTCAATATATATAAGTTCACAATACTCATATGTATTTATTTTTAAACTTAAATGGTTTGCCGCAATCAGTTTCCTCAATCGGTTTGAGTTGAGTTAACTTGTTGGGTTTTTCAGTGTGTAAATATTAGGGCTATTGTGTTTTTTTTTTTTTTTTTTTTTTTTTTTTTGTAAACATTAAAAAAGCACTTTAAACAGAAGAAGTGTGGAAAAGCACTACTTATGCGTGTTTTCCAAGCTCTAACAGTCTAGAATGGTGCTAACAAAGTAATCTTGATTCCCAGAACTGAACATGCATGAACTGATCAAATGTAGTAGGCCTACAGTATACCTTCAATGCAGTGTCAGTTTGTAAAAAGTCTGCCAATTAAGTGTAAAAATCCTCAAATGGTAGTTTTTTATTTTTAGTCTGTGAAATATGAAAGGGCTTTTTGGTCTGTGCCTTTAAACGAGGAGGGTATTCTATGAAAAACAACAAAAAACAAGGCAAATGTAGAAATGGCAATTATTATTAATCAGTCCTTTGTTTAGATGTAATGCCAGATTTTTATTTTATTTTAACTAATCACTATATATTTTAAATTCAATAGGGTTTGACGTCATTATTCAGATAATCAGTGATAATTCAAATCAAACGTTTGTTATTCAGATTGTCTAGTGGTAATTGTTACTTTTCTCCGCACTACTAAGGAAAACGTTGCTATATGGCAACGCTGTACCACAATGGAAAATGGTCAAAAAATGTAGTTTTTCTATAAAATTATGATTTTCTTTTTAAATGCACATTTCTTTTAGGAATTGATATATTTATACTTGGAACTCATGCAAACCAAAAAATAAGTAGATCCCCATCATTTAATCCCTATCATTCCCTATCTCACTCTCATCACATGAAAGGGCTAACTCTGCACTCTTCCTATTGCCCTTTCCGTAAAATATTGCTGTATTTATTTTATGAAAAGAAGAAATCATTTAGTTATTTATACATAAATACAGCTATACTACAATAAACACTTCAAATAAATAAATAACTGCAATCAAAAAATCCCAGTGGGGAAATACATTATTGCAATTCCACTATGGTACAGCGTGGCCATGTGGCAGCATCGCCTATTTTTCCATAGTGATAGCATTGCCATATGGAAACATTGATATTTTCTCAATTTACTGTGAAACTATGTTAGACAAAGTTGATTTGTGAACACATATTTAGTTTATTTATCAAAGATGCTGAAAAAAAAATCCCCCTTGAGAAGAGATGTTTAGAAATGAGGTAATAGAGCACTTCAACTGGTGTCTTCCGTGTAAGGGTGACAGTGGGAAAGAGTGTTTTGGAGGGACATTCAGTCATTTACGTCATGTGACTTAAAAAGAGCACATCATTGGCTACGTTAAGACCTGCCCTTTTAATTCCCATAGTGCAATATATTGTATTTTTTTCTGAATAACAGGGAAATGTGTAGAAATTAATTGTTGCCATATGGCAACTCCGCACCATAAAGGGTTAACCGCCTCCTGAGGTTTGAATGGGGCTTTTGTGTTTCTGAAGCGCCCTCTAGTGGAAGTTGTGTCTCATTGGTAATTAGTTCGCAACATTGACATCATCCTGCTTGCTGTTTTGATAAATAGTCAGCAAAACTGATATGCCAACAATTTAACGTTGAATTAGGATTAGAATGTGCTTTAAAAAAAGCTTTAAAATACTGAAAAAGGCACACCGACTGGCTATTTTCTACGATAATCACAGTAAATTGCGAGCAAACGTTATTTTCGTGAACAAAAATCGTTGTTTGACCAACAGAAGGTCAAGCGCCACCGTTTAAGAGTAACGATAAGATATCCAAAACATTTGAATGCTGTTTTTTTGTTTTTGTTTTGTTTTTATCACAGTAAAGGAACCGTAAAATAACAGTACAATAGTGTACAGCACGTACGGCAGAAAAAATAAAAGCATAGCGAAAGTATATGTAATTGTCTGAATTATGTACAGTAAAGCTGGCAGTTCTTGTACCTGCTTCTGCTGTGTGTAGTGCGCATGCGTGTTGTGTGTGATTACAGATGGGATGGTGTGACTGTGAGTAGCTTTCAGACAGCGGGACTGCCACACACTGCCTGCGGGACAGACCGCGAGGAGGACACCGGCCACGACCAGTGTCAAGAGCCAGTCGCTGTCATCTTAACCGGCCTGACCGAGCCACATACACATAGAGCGGTAAGACTCAAAACATTGTGGGAATTTCTGGTCTCGCCGCTTTATATTTAAGCAGCTTTGTTGGAAGAAATAGGCGCGTCCGTGTGACAGTTTATTTCAACTATTGTAACTTGAAATGACAGTGAGCTAGTCTGCGAATAATCACCCCCGTTCAAATCAGTAAAATAAAACTGAAACACATTTAAAACAAGTTTATAGTGAGATATGCGGGATCTTATTGTCCTTAGGGAGCGGACAACGCTCGCTCGCGACAATAGTTGGCCAAATTCTTTATCACGTTCACTGTACGTTACAGTCAGATCATGCGTTTATTTTATGTCAGCTATCCTGCTGTAAATACACTAACTTACATAGAACGTTAAATAAATCAAGTCATCTAAGTATAAAAGATCTGTGTAAAATAGAATATATAAAATAGTTTTTGATGGCGACTGCTGTCAACGATAATGGGTGTGTCTCTCTATCTGTCCTGAAAACAGGAGCACGTCAACGTTCCCTAACGTGTCGTTCACACGAGCTCTGACCTGTCGACTCTCATTACTTTCTCTTTCAGTTTATGCGATATAGATGCTCTCGTTGTGCTACAGGTGTGTTGGCAAATAACACGGATATAATACTTAGATTTTAGATTAAAAAGTGGATGTGTAATTGCAAGGAACGGTCACAACAATTAGCTAAGTTTTACAGTCAGTATATTAGGCTAATTATCATACAAAATGACACTGCTGTCACTACTTGGCATGTCATGTCAATTACCTGCAGCTTCATGGTTTAGTATGGCATTTATTACAGACATGATCATCTATAACTGTAGTGTGTGCTATAGTTCATATGTTTTTTATATATTTTATAATATATAAATTGCACTAAACTGCAACTTAATCATTACAAATGTGTAATTACAAATATATTTAAATACGTTACATACAAGTTTCAGTAGAAATTACTTTAAAGTATGTTTTAGTTTACATAAATGCTTGTCAGAACATTCAACAGTACACTTTAAACATATTTAAAAGACAATATAATTATGAAATTACATATAAATATGTAAGTTTACTTAAGTGGTTCAAAAAATGTGCACAATTTATTCAACTAGTTGCATTTAATATGTGTAAAATATGCAATTAAGTGTCTGAAAACATCACATTCAGATCACACTCAAGTATATTCTTTTAAAGTGTATTATTTATGTAAAAAGTAGGCTACTCTTTTTGGAAGTATGCTAAATGATTATTTTTTCACTAGGGTTTGAATCTGGTCTCTATGTATACTTGCTTATTTAAACTGCTGGGGTTGGCTCTGACTCTTGCTTTCTTGAACATGAGAGAATTTAACAATGTGAATGTGATGATCCATTCATGCTGAGTAACTGTCTGGTTGTGACCGGCTAGTCCTGAATACAATGTGCAATGCTCAATTCATTAGTCACATCAGCAATACCTCCATATCCATGTAAGAATAAAATGACATGAAACGACAATAGAATGGCAGTTGCATGATCTTGCTAGTCAATAGCCATTGGTTAGTTTGGACTAAAAAGACTTGATGCGGTTTACTCAAAAGAGTTTAACTGTCAGCGATCAGATAATGTCATTGTTTTCTAGTAGCTTTCTATGTGTTCAATCAATAACTCTCTTCAGCATAGAGGAGATCAATGCAGGACCTAAAGCTTTAACTCATAAATCCATTAACAATCAAGTATGACCTCTGAGTTTGCAGTTCCCAGAACTGGCTCGTATGTTCTTCTAATGTGGCTTTTCAATGATCTGTTGGTGTGAAATTGTTTTATTGTTATCAAATGTAAATGTGCAGTACACAACCATTCAAAAATTTGGGGTCAGTTCAGTACAATATATTTTTTGAAAGAAATTAATACTTTTATTAAGAAAGGATGCATTTAATTCATCAAAAGTGACTGCAAAGACGTTTCTATTGGCACAAACAATTTCTATTGCGAATAAATGCTGTTCTTTTGAGCTTCCTATTCATCAAAGAATCTTGAAAAAAATGTATTATGGTTTTCATGAAAATAAGCAGCACAACTGTTTGCAAGATTGATGGTAATAAGAAATGTTACTTGAGCAGCAAATCAGCATATTAAAATTATTTCTGCAGGATCATGTGACTGAAGACTGGAGTAATGATGCTGAAAATTCAGCTTTGCCATCACAGGAATAAATTAGGCTACATTTTAAAATATATTAAAATGGAAAGTTTTAAATTGGCATAATATTTCTGTCATGTGTGTGATGGTAGCAGCGCACAAAGAAAAGGAAAAGGATGTTAACAACAGTATTTATAAGACTATACAAAACTCAGGAAAACACTGGAATAATCACAGGAACAACATCACACAATACATAAACGAAAACCACAGGAGAAACTGAAACACGGCTTAAATACAAGTGGAGCTAAATGAAACACAGGTGAAACTAATCAGTACCTAAAGCGTAATATCATAAAGGTATAAATTCCTTTTTAGTTGATTATTAAATGGTTTAATTAAGGTTTATATGTTAGTTTCAATGACAGAGTTCAAGATAAATCTTTTCATTACTACTGGAGCTGCCAGTTTGCTAAGTTTCAATTCTCAATGATTATTAAACAGCGAGCACAAACTACGGAAAAGCGGCAGCCCTTCTGGTACACACTCAGTGTCTGAATTCACCCACTCGTTGTCATTCACTCCTTCAAGTGGACTATATTAGTGGAGTAATGTAGGGAATAGTGAATGAGGATATAGGGTGCGATTTCAAACACAGCTAGAACTCAAACTAAGGCATAATCAGTACCTTAGGAAACAGAAAGGAATCACAGGAAGTAAACGGAAGGAGAACAGCAAATAAACAGTCCACAGAACAGAAAAAACCCTAACAATTTCTCAGCATGCCTATTTTAACTATATTTTTTTATCAAATAAATGCAGCATTGGTGAGCAAAAGAGGCTTTTTTAAAAAAAAAGACAACATCGGGAAGTCTTACAGACCCAAAAGTTTTGAATGCTGGATTCAAGACCAAATCCAACACTTACTTTTTCATTTTTTTAAGATGGCGGATGAAGAACTGGTGAAAAAGATGGTACGGGCGGTTCTCCAGTCCAGTAAGAATGGCGTGTCACTGTCCGACCTGCAGGTTGAGTATAAAGACCTGACGGGTGAGCTCATACCGTATAAACAGATGGGATATGCCACACTGGATGCCCTCCTGCACAGCATGCCTTTGGTCGTGAAACTGGATAAAGGGCAGTGTGGAGAGGTAAGACTCTCACTTACCTTTTCAAATACACTAATTCAGCAGGTAAATGTGAATACTAAAATGTTAAATGGTTAAAAACCCATAGGTGGTGTGCCATGCTACCACGGGGAACGAGATGACCCACATTACTAGGTTTGCGGCCCGTCAGCGCACGGCAAAGAAGACCGGCCGACCTCAGATGGTGAACTGTCAAATGAGGGTCAAACTTGCAGCTCCTCTTGTGCTGAACGGTGAGACTCGCATCAGTTTTGTTTATTTCAACGGTGGACCGACGCAACACTTCTTGTAATGTGATAGCCAGAAGACGTCATATAGATGATGTATGCTAAAGGTTTTACTTTAAAGTACATCATAAATCATTATGTTTGAATCTTTTGTCGTGCTTTAAGGAAGTACACTTATTTTGATGTATTGACTGTCATACTAAAGTACTTGATTATAACTGTAGTGTGTTATTCAAATTCAAATTTAAAAAACTTTAGTATCTATCAACCAGTGATAGAAATTTGTCTTAGGTTAAAAGGCTCACATATACACAATACAATCACACACATCACAAAACACAATTAATACAAAGAAAATACCGCACAAATATGAAAATAAATATTTGAGATTCCATATTTGATATATTCCATATTTGATAATTCAATTAAGTTAACATCTTTTAAATGTGCTAAATTGTAACTCAGTCATTACAAATGTGTAATTGCAAATGTATTTAAAATACATGATATACAAATTTCACTAGAAATCAAGTATATTAAGTTTTTTTTTTGTTTTTTTTTGCTTATATTTTAGTTTACAGTTTTGTTGCACAATTGCGACTGTAGACGCATCACTTCTTTTAATGTGTTAACCAGAAGACATTATATAGAGGACGTCATCTAATGTCCTGTGCATCTTGTGTCTTTTTTGGTTGTGCATATGGCCTATTTAAACTCCTCTGAGGATGTGAGCACGGCTCTGGATGTACTAAGAATAAAGCTCTGCATTAGATCATTCAGATCTAACAACAGTTTGCAACTGTTCTGGGAACTGCAAACTCACAGTCAGCTCCAGCATTTTCAAACTCACGCCGTCCCTTGATCAGTTGCTTGCCATGATACAGCAGAAAGCCGGCATCTGTTCTGACCTAGAGAGAGAGAAAGCGGGAGAGAGAGGGAGGTCTGGAGACTGCGGTGTTGTGGAGAGGTACAACAGAGCCTGCGTGGCTGTTCAGGGGAGGATTGTCTGAAACGGGATTTCTTTTTTTTTCTTTCTTCCCTCATCTGTTATTTAATGACTCAACTGCCGCTGCTCTGCCTGGTTCTCTCTTCTTAGCTCACTGTCCGCTGTCTTGTAGAAACTATCAGCCTGTGGAATCTCAGGAGGGCTGTAGGCAGTGATAAAGGTGTTAAATTGCTGCCACCTCTCCATGCTAGGCCATTTGGACGTCTCGCACTTTTAGAAAGCAGTCAGCTGGAAGGTATGATGTCATTCTGTTACAGTCAGGTTAGTGGTATGATGTCATGCTGAATGTGTATATGAGACAATATGGGTTTTAAGTCATAGTCTCCGGTTGACTGATTATGTAAATGTACTGTTGTTGCATTCCATATGCTTTGTTTTCAGGAATGTATATAGAGGAGGGTAATGTTTTTGTTTCATGTCCTAATTTCTAGTGATAATGCTGCTGTGCAGTGGGTTTCCAGAAACTTCATGGTTCTTTTGTTGGAGAATGTGCAGAGTAATACCTTAGATTATCGGATAAAGTGCACTGATTGTTGTGAAGCACACTGACATATGTTTGCTCTTGCTTACAATGCTGTTTGATTAAAGGTCTCAGCTAGATTTAAGCTCAACAAAGTGACATAGCTAATGTTTTTATAGTTGGTCTGATGACTTTTAAAGGGATATTTCACCCCAAAATTGAAAAATCAGTTATAGTTTAATCTCCCTCATGTTGTTCCCGACATGTAATGTATGATTTTCTTTCTTCCACCAAACAAAAATGAGAAATGGAGCACGAAAGGAGCAAAAGCACCATAAACGTGGTTCATATGATTAATATTTTTGAAGCTATATTACAGTTTTTGTAACAAACAGACAGATATCTAAGCCATAATTCACTGAAAATCTTGCCATTCACCTGACATAGTCCTAGCTCTCCTTGATGAGAGAAGCAGTAATATCTGATTCGTGAACTATTTGTTCTTTTTAGTTCTTTGGATTTTTTTCAGTGAATCCATTGAACTGGTTCACTAAACCAGCATGAATTGGACTGATCTGGTCTCAGGTTACACTCCTATCACCCATTGGAGGAGAAGATTTTGCATCCAGTGTAAACACAGTGTGATATCCTGTAATAATACTGGTTTAATGGCGGTATGTTGACAGAAATTGTTATTACAAGCAAGAAAAGACACTAAGGAGGCATTTTCTATCATACACTGTAAATGGGTCACAGAACATTCAAATTCTGTCATAATTTTGTCTTGTGGATGGGGCCTAATAGACCCAAAACTATGTGTATTATTTTGAGCTCAGATTATATTTTGTATAATGCTTTTTTGATTTAGATATTGTCTCATCTCCTTCATAGCAAAGCCAAGGACATCTCTGAGACAGCCCGACCTTCGAGGACGTGTGGGGCGAGGTGGAGGTCGTGGAGGGGGTCATGGAGACACTCGCACAGGAGGCATGAGGGACGCCCAGCCTGATGGGAAGGGCGGCAGACCCCACAACACCCCCCCAAACACACCCACAAGGAAACCCTCCCTTCCTTCAGAAAGGTGAAAGACTCAAAAGAAAAAAAAGTTGGAGTTGATAGGTAAAATTGATAAATATATTAGCCAGATTAAGAGATGAATTAATAATTTCAAGTAATTAGAAAAACAAATGAAAAATCATATATTGAAAGATTCATGTACAGCTGATACTTTCTTACAAAAGAACATTATTTCAAGTAAGTGCTCCCATTGTGTGAGCAGCATTTTGCTGAGCAAGTAGCTGAGAATACAAATCAAGTCCTAATGAGTAAACAGAAATGCCAAGCTCTTTATTTCTTCACAGGCTCTTAATTTTCCAGTTAAGCAACTGGATGTCTCTGGCCGTTGATGCTGTCTGATTTAATTGGCAGTAACAGAGCATTTCAGCATTTCAATGTTGTCTGAACCCAGTGCTTGTTCAGCGATCGAATGGAGGGTGTTGTCTGTGTGTGTGTGTGTGTGTGTGTGTGTGTGTGTGTGTGAGATCACTTCAGCCAAAAATCATTGAGAGCAAACAACTGACCTCACTCTTTAGAATTGTGTTCTGTATCGCTTACTGTGGCACACACACAATGGCTGTGAGGGCACAGATGAGGGTGGCAGAGTTAAGCGGTTGTACTGGGGTTTGTTAATCCTCCCTCCATTCTCTAACAGATTAGCCATTCTAAACCAGTCCACAATGAATCAGCACTTTCCCTTTGGTACAGAGTGAGGGGGATTTTGGTTCATCTGACACCTAGAATCATATGCAATAAGACCTCTACACACGCTGCAGCACTTTGCCAAAATGTCTGCTTTTCACCATTGTATTTGTTGTATATTGCTGCTGTCCGTTGAGTTTATGAAAACTGCTCTACGCTATTGTGCTGTATTCGGCCGACCAATTCAGTAACGATTAGGAGGATAACCAAGCAAAAATTAAGTATTAAGTAGTATTTGCTATAATAGTATTATTTCTGTAACATAATGCTATTTTGCATTATTTTCCTCTCATAGCTTTTAAAGGGATAGTTCACAAAAAACAGCAAAAGAATTTTCATGTCATTCCAAACCTTAGTGACTAAAGTTGTATATATGTATGTAATATATGTATTTAGGGGTGGCGTTTAAGATAGTCTGTCATTTCAGAAAATCTGTCATTTCAGATTTATATAGTTAAGATATTTCCATTAAACATTAAGAGTTTTTTTTTTTAATTAAACATACAAGGATGAGTCATTCACAATAGCAAACAAAACAATGAGTTTTGTTATCGACAAAGTTAATATGCGTAAAAAAATATTTTTGTTAAATTTGCTGTCTTCAGCCTGTTTCCATCCAGTTGGCCCTTTACCGATAAAATGTGTGCGTAATGACGTCATTGTCGCATAAGTTTTGTTGTATTGCTAAAAAGAATCGGCCTTCAAGTCATTTCCATACATAATTAATCGTATATCACATTATATTGTATCTTTCGCATCGCAAATATTTTGTAAAATGCAGAGAGTAATGAGACAATTGAAATTCGCCAGTTTACCGCTTAATATTTTCAAGAATAATAGGCCTATTACTAAATTAGTAAATATGAATCAGAAGATCACGGTGAAGTGGGACTGCATGTAACTGCATTTATGTGACGAAGCCCATGGGTTTGTACACAGGGCAGCTCATTTGTCCTCTGTAAAATTTAAGATCCATAAAAAAGATTGGTACAGTAAAATGTTCGGTCTAATAGCAACAATCTTGAACGTAAGCCTTGAATAGTATGTCACATTTTGACGTGTTCGAGAACGTATGTATTCAAATCATTCAAGCCAAAAAATTGTATTCGTTCTGGTTTCAGAGTTCAGTAACATTAAATCGATCAAAAACATCAAATTGCTGCTGATATTTTTTTCCTCAGAGACAGATGCAGCTGTGACCTAATTTTTTATTTGTGTAGGCCTATATTTAACTTTTTTAAATGGTATAGAGCTGCCGTCTTAACAATTCTAAAAATCGTTTAGAGCTTTTTGGAAGCAACCCACTATATTTTTCTTAAAGTTGTTTTAGATAAAATTATATTACATATTAATAAATTGTATTTATAAAATTATTTTATTAACAAGTGCCATGTTTGTGATTTTCATTTGTCAAGTAGCCAGATCTTGCCCATGAAATCGTGATGCAGATTTACAAGGCACTATATTTTCCTCATCCATTTTGAAACAAAACTTTATTATATATTATTACATTTTTTGCATAAAATAATTTTTATTAACAATTGACTTGTTTTCATACGTCATTTTAAAGACTATTTATATCAATACTTGATCAAGCAATATTCAGAAACGGGTGTAGTTAGCTATTATTTTTCTGATTTACTTTTTTTAGATTGTAAAAAACAGACAAAATTACAAAAAAAAGGAAGAATGATGTTTAAGAGGTAACATGTCTTATTCTTACCAATAGTGATTAAATAATTTCAATTAAATGATATGAATATAATAGATTTAATGCGCCTTTGAACAGAGAAACGGTGCTTCAACGGGAGCAACGCCACAAACACAGATGCTGTATAAGCTAATTATGTCATGTGACGCCATATTTATTTGTTTCGACATTTTGTCGACATAGATTGTGTCGACATTTGCTAAATATTATATTTCAAATGACACAAAAACAGCACTATATATATATATATATATATATATATATATATAGAGAGAGAGAGAGAGAGAGAGAGAGAGAGAGAGAGAAAGAATTATAATTAATATAATTTTTAGTGGCCTGAGTAAAAAATATGGACCAAGGTTCCGTCTTTTGGACCAGAATCAGAACTGGTTATTTTTGTCCATCTATTTAGGTCTGAGTCTGGTTCTTGGCTGTTTTATAATATTGGATACACTCCATCAACAAATGAAATCTTGGGGGAAAGATACTAAAAGCCCACTCACACCAAGAACAATAACTATAAAGAGAACTATAACGATAACTATATAAGTGTCCACACCAGCGGACGCTATCCTTCTGTTTATTCTAAGCGTGCTCTGCAGTTTAGCTCTTTAAAGCAGGATGGACTCTGATTGGCTGTCAATATTTTTATTGTTCATCAACTGGAAAAAAATCTTTCGAAAAGTAATGCCAATGATATCGTTCCTCTCTGTTGTGTTGTGGACTCTGCTATTCTTTTATATTTTGAAAGATTTTTAGAACTATATCTTTATCGTTATAGTTATCGTCATTGTTGTGTGAACGGGCCTTAAGTTGTAATCTTGCAGTATACAAGTATATAATCGTTATCGTTTATAATCGTTCCAAAAGGGCATCTTTTATCAACAAATTTATATTTTACAGATATTACCTAACCTGTCCTATAATCTCTTTTTTTTTTTTTTTTTTAGATCAGACAAAAGGATGACCCTTCCCTCCAGATTTCAGAAAGAAGTCCATACCCATCTCTCCCGAAATCCACAGCAGAGCAATGGTGAGTATATGTTGGGTGGACAAGTGTTAAATATGCAGACCGCCGATAACATTCTTATCCACAAGAAGCTCCTTTAAAGGTTACAATTATACTGGAGTCCATAGCAACTTCCTCTCCAAGAAAACATTCCAGGCATGGGATATTCATTAAGGATGAAAAGAAAACAGTCATCTTCTGTCTCAAGCATGAAAAAGCTCCTGCTGTTACACAGAGGGACATCGCAGGTCAACATGCATTCAGTTCTGAATTCTGATGTTGCTGTTAGTTATATCTTAAAGCGATAGTCCACCCAGAAAATTGTCAGTAATAGAAAGTCATATTTGTCTGAAAAAAATGACCTTTTTATGGGGGGGATTCACTGCAAATTCATTCAGCAATCAAAATATCAAGCATCTGTTTATAGTTTTAGTTTATGGTTTGTCGATTCAGAATTGTTACTAAGCTGCAACATTTATGTTGTTGATATTTCTAGCTTCTTCTAACCTGAATGAAAACACAACCCCAGCAAAACCCAGACTGCCTCATTCTGCGCCTTACAGTCCCAAGCTGGTGCAGTCCCGTCTTAAAGAGGTTCTTAACAAGCACAGCAATGGCCTCTGGGTATCCAAGCTGCCTCAGCTTTATCGAGATCATTATAAACAAGATCTACCCAGCGAAGCCCTAAAAGATCTGGAAAATTGGACTCACATTTGTACTGTAAGTTTTAAATATATCCTGATTAGCCCAAGTCTGTCTGATGCCTTTAGGGCACATTAGTAAGCATTATGTATTAATTGTGGAATTAAAGGGATCAAGTCATGAGAATCTGTTTATGAAATTGCAAAACAAAATGTCCTCGCCAGACCAAAAAGACCATGGCTGAGTCCCAATTCGCCTACTTATACTACGACCTAAAAGTATGTACTTTTTTTGTGATGAAAAAGTACATACTTTTGAGTGTGTAGCAAAAAAGTATGCACGTTCTGGGACATACTTCGATGACGTCATGCAACGTGAACTTGAACGTGGTTGCCTAGTTACGCACACCGCGACTGTTAACAAAAGATTTAACATTTCATTCATTCTTATATATCCAATATAATTTTATTTACTATTCCCATCTTTTTTTCCACAATACATTTACAATGTGTTTACCAAATTGAGGAGTGAAGCAGGGCGTCGTCGTAGATCAACCAAACGCAGGTCGTTTGTGAGGCGGCTGGTTCTGACGTTCATGTGCAAATGTGTGTAACGAAAGCTAGCGCTACTTATTTTCTGAGTTAAAATATTTAAAGTTTATAGTGTAACTATTGTTTAACGTATTTTATACTTAATCTTATACTTATGTATAATACTTAAAAATACCCCGATGAAAATGAACCATGCTTTTACTATAGTAAAAGTGTAGTAACCATGTTTCTTTGGTTGGACTGATAAAGTTAACATATGTACAGCCACAGTATTACTACAAATAAGTCAGACAGAAACATCAAAAGAAATACATAAAAAAAGACACTTGCATGACACTGTACTATGTTAGAGCCTTTTTATTTATTGTTTTGTAGCCTGCAATGAGGCGCTCGGTATCTTCATCGGACCCTACAAGATAAACACGGTACTTTTTTGGCACAACATAAACCCATTAATATTACGAGACAATAAAATATAACTTCAATTAGGGTTAAACATTTGAATTCTTACACTTAAAAACTGAGGGCGCATCTCCGTTGCTGCATCCGACTGCCAGGTTTACATCACCATCATCACCACAAAGCTCCTCCCTCCCGCACGCAATGGTTTGTGGGCAATATTAGCCGTTAGAGTGTGCATTGATCTGCACTTCGAATTCTAACCGGAAATAGTAGACCATCCGGGTATCTTTGGAATACTCATTTCAACATGCTACGATTTGGGACGTACTAATTCTAGTTTCGCATACTATTTAGGACGGATAGTATGCGAATTGGGACTCAGCACATGTATTAAAACTAAAGGCGTTTTCACACCTGACTCGTTTGGAGTGCTTGTTTCAGAACTTGGCATGTTTTCTCCATTCCCTTCGGTTTGTTTAGGAATATTTAACGCGGCAATCCAAGTGATCCGCACCAAAATAATCAGTCCAAGATCACCTGAACAAGGTAGTCTCGTTCTGATTTAAAACAAACTCTGGAGCAGCAGTCCAACTCAACTGACTAACCAAACAAGCTTTATGTAAAAAAAACTGCAGTGCAATCTAAATCATGCCTTTAACATAACATGTAAACCGAATAAAGGAGACAGTGCACAGCAAACTATCTACAGGTCTGAAAACGTCCCAAGACTCAAAAACATCATTTTGAAATCAGAAATCCAAACCGAGTAATCCAAATCCCACATTTCCTTGTTCTGTTGTTGATCCTGGCTGTGATTAGCACTTACAACTCTACACAATTTGGGTCAGAGAGAGAATGGAAATTTGACTATTACATAAATTGACTATTTTGGCTCAAAAAGCTCAACTAACATTATAAGAGGGCAAAAAAATACAAATAAAAAATATATATATATATTTAATTATAATAAATTAGCTCTGTGTAGTTAGTCCTCGGAATAATAATGCTGTCTTTTTGTTTGGTTTACAGGTTGAGAAACCGTGCAGCAGCAAACCTCAAGAGTTGCTTCTGTACCCTGCTAAAGAAACTAGCCAGATTACACCACATAGTGCTGCTACACCCTCCGCACATGACAAATCCCCATCTCATCACAAAAAAACTCAGATTCAAAGACCATCTTCCACCGCCAAATCAAGCTCTCCGGCGTCCCCCAAGGCTCTATCCGCGGACCTCAAGCAGAAGCTTGGAGAGCTGCTCTTGAAATACAGCAGTGGTCTGTGGGCCCACGCTCTGCCTAAACTATATCAGGACACATATAAATGTAAGCTACCAGAGTTTGTGCTGGACCACCTCACCCTGCTTTCAGATATTTGCACGATTGACTACCCCATGCCAGACAACCCCAAAAGAGCAATTCTGTATGCAAAAGTAGTGGAGGATGAGAACCGTAACCAGTCGGGATTGTCTGGCTCAGAGACGAAAGAGACAACAGAGCTCCGTTTGAGCAGCCAGACTGTTCCTCCTCTTGTCATCCCTAGAGAGGAGTACCCTTCTGTCCTGGTGGTTGAAGCAAGTGACACAAACAACGTCATTCTTAGGTGCGTTTTAAGGTCACAATCCTTAAACAGTTCATGAGAGGTGTGACCCTTGTCATGCCTTGATAAATCTTATATTGAACTAGAAAACAGATGCCATTGTTACAAATGTTGCATTTTGGCAGTAAACAGAGTGCCACAGTTTGGTTCCTCAAGAAAAAAAAAACACTTTTCTGCTTCAAATCAAGTTGGTAATAATGTTTCGATTAATCTCAGAAGAATTTTTGGAAAACCTGGGGAGAAAAAAATATGTTAGGGAACTGTAAAAGTTGGCGGCCACTGTTGTAAAGTGTGTGTGTGTGTGTTTATATGTAGGTACATAGGTGAAGGTTACTCCAAGGCGCAGGAGAAGTTAGAAGATGAAATGAGAGAGTTCTATGGGCAGGACAACAGCAAGATGGTTCTGACCTCACCATTACCAGGTCAGCTGACTGCTGCACGTGCTGAGGAAGAGGAGGAGATCATCCGGGCACAAGTGTGTGAGGTCATAGCCGACAAGGTCAAGGTGCGTTATTGAAGATCACAAATGAGTATTGTGGTATAGTGTAGTGATTCTCAACCTTTTTAACTCCACGGCTTCCTATTGTCCAAGACAATATTCAAAGGACCCCAATAAGATATTTTGGGTATTTATGCTGTAATGACAAAGCTGCTTGTTTTCAAATAATTCCCATGACTTCCAGGTCTAGAAGTCATACTTTTAAAATTCTGAGAGACAGTTGTTGAGGTATTTCATCTTGATTTTTAGCTGTTTTAGCTTATTTAAAATCTTGTTTTTGTCTTATTAAAAATCATTTTAAGCTATCTAGTGACCCCCTTGAAAGTTTGCTGAGCCCCCCTAGTGGGTCCCGGTCCCCTGGTGGAGAACCACTGGTCTAGTGCCGTTTCCAGTGAATTGTTATGGTTTTCTGGTGAAGAACTGAGGCTGTTTTGATCTGTGAGAAATTTGTGTAATATCTTTGTCATAAATAAGCTAATACTCTGTTAATAATTATTACTGCACTTGCATGTTGATGTTTAAACAGGTGTACTACGTGGATCATGGCTTTTCCGAAGTCATCAGCAAGAGCAAACTATTTGACTTACATGAAAAGTTTTATAGATTGCCTTTCCAAGCCACCAAATGTAAACTGGCAGGTAAGATTTGCATTCAGAACTCCCTGGGACAAAATAGTTTCACATTTGATGTTAAATGTTGCCGTTATATTAATGTTTCAGGCTTGGAGTCATTCAGTCATGAGCAGGCAGTACTGAAGAGGTTTGAGTCCATGGCCACTGGCAAGATCTTATTGGCTGAGATATTAGAGCACGAGGAAGTGCCTCTGGTGGTGCTGTATGACACATCACAAGACGATGATATCAACATCAATGCTGCCTGTATGAAAGCTCTGCAAGACAGATCCTTAGAGAGTCCCTTAAAGGTAACCAAACATAGAAGTGTGATATTGCAATCAATGAATATTGTCATACAGTACTTATACTACTATAGTACTTATACCAATTATATCAGCACTTTTGGAAAGACATTTGGCCAATCTAATTTGAGGATAATCAATACACTACCTATTCAAAAATTTGGGGTTAGTAAGATTTGTTAATGTTTTTGAAAGAAGCCTCTTATGCTCACCGAGGCTGCATTTATTTGATCAAAACAGTAATATTGTGAAATATTATTATCATTTTATACATTTAATAAAATGTATTTCTGTGATACATTTACATTTATGTATTTAGCAGACAATTATAACCAAAGCAATTCCAAATATTTCAAAGCAATTCATCAAAGAGCCAACAATAATAGTAATACACAATGCCTGGTTTATTAGACAACTAGATTGGGAAGCAAACTAGAGAATGCAGAAAAGAGAAATTGTGTGTGTGTGTGTGTGTGTGTGTGTGGACATTTTACCAAGTACTTTGTAAGCTGAATTTTCAGCATCCTTACTCCAGTCTTCAGTGTTACATGAAAAATTGTAAGTTATATTTTTGGGCTTTTAACATATAAATAACATATACCTGTATTCGTATTCTGTCGTAGGTGAACAGTGCCTATATGAATGTGAGTGTGACCAGCGTTTGTTCAGACGGGACGATCTACTGTCAGGTGCCCTCCAGAGGCCTGACTAAACTCAATGAAATTCTGGAGAAGACTGAAAACTACTTCCATTCCCAGGTAACACAATTGCAACAAGCATAATCTCCATATGTGTAGCTTCAAATATGTTGCTAGGGACTTCTTCATAGGAGGACAAAATAGACAGATTGGGATTATGGGATTAGCAGGCGTCAAGTACATAATCCCTAGTAAATAGTTACAGTACCTGCTGGCACAGATTGTGTGATAGAACACATAACAATGTATATATCAAATTGTTTTAAATAGTAATTGTTCATTGTTTACTGCAGTAAATTGCATATCAGCACACTGTAGAGCAGTGCGATGCCCATTTTTATGATATGTATCCTCCTGTTGTATGGCAGACAGGATATGCTCACGTATCTTTTTCCCTATGAAAGGTCACATCAGAGTCACTGGTTTCACGACCTTTCTGTGGCAAAAACTGTTTGGCTCGATTTAAAGGCAAATGGTCCCGGGTGGAGGTGAGTCTGCTGTCAATTCCAGAGTGAAGGAAAAAAAAAATAAATAAAAATATATATAGAGAGAGAGAGTTTAAACAGTTAAGGGCTACTGCAATTCTGTAAGTAAATCTCACTGTAAATGGGATTGTTCCCTCATGCATCAGGAATGCTGCTTTCACATTGTGTCGGAATTACTGACATTGTGAGATGACAATTCAGAGATTTAGCTGACTCTGCATTAGTGCATAAATGAATCTCTTATACTACCTTTCAAATATTTGGGGTCAGTAAGATTTTTTTATAGAAAATTACACAAAATTCAACTAAAATGTTTTTTTAAACATCCTATTATCATATAATCCTGACATTATGTATCATGGTTATCCCAAAATTATTGATAATAAACAACATTGATCAACATTGATAATAATAAGAAATGTTTAATTTCTTCATGTACCGATCATCATATTAGAATGATTTCTGAATGATTATGTTGTAATGATGCCGAAAATACAGCTTACAGGAATAAATTTCATTTTAAAATAAATTAAAGTAGAAAACAGTTTTTTTTTTATTGTAAAAAATATTTCACAAAACTGTTCAAATAGAAAGCAGTTATTTTAAATGATATTTCACAATATTACTTATTAACTGAAGTTTTTATCAAATAAATGCAGTCTTGATGAACATAGAAGACTTCTTTTAAAAACATAAAAAAATCTTACTGACCTCTAAACTTTTGGGCAGTTCTGTATATATAATATACCATAAAAATGACATATCAAATCTTTTGGGCAGTTCTGTATATAGTAAACTATAAAAATTACATATCAAACATAAAAATAGAAAACTACTAATCTTTTAATTATTGAAGCCACTATAATTTTGTTAGTTGCATGATGGCGTAGTGGTCAAGCGAGAGAAGTTCATAAAATTATGAGTTTGACAAAGACAGAGTCAGTGATCTCCTGATTATAGTAATTCCAACATATTGTGAATGTGAGCGCAGCTCAAATTTATATTTACTAAATCATTGTCTGGTTCCTCTATTGAAAATTATAATTATTGTTGAAATAACCTGAGCTGATCTCTTTAAACTTCTTCCTGATAACTGTGTCCACTGTGGTTTTGTCCTAGATAACTAACCTGCACGGCAGCCGGGTGCTGGACATCTTGTTTGTGGATGTAGGCGTCCAAGCGTCGGTAGAGGTCATTGAGTTGAGAGAGATCCCCCCTTCTTTACTGCGTGACCTCATATCCACCCCGACCCAGGTCAGACAACAGCTAATGACGACAAAGAGAAGTTAACAAGTGTAGTGGTTTGTGCCAGCAGTTTTGGGTTATTTTTTGTTACATTTGAATTAAGTGCCTGAAGGAGAGTAGCTTGTTTGTAAAGTAATTTTGTATTTTAAAAGGATATTTGACCTCAAAATGTCATCATTTACACACTCATTTATTCGAAATATGACTTTATGTTCGGCAGAATGTCCAGACTGCTTTTTCCTCATATTATACACGGCTGTCCATGAACAGCATTCACTTTCATTATATGAAAAAATAGCAGCATAGACATTTTTCTATAAGTATGAATCAAACTGGTTTGGAGCGAAATGAGGGTGAGTAAAAGATGACAGAGTGTAATTTGTGAGTGAACTTATAGTTTAATTGTTAGGTCATTAATATGTGAGCTTATATGTCTGCCTCTTTCCCAATGTTTGTCCCTCTGCAGGCGCTGAAGTGTTGTTTGGCAGATCTGCCTGTGGGTGGAGGCTCATGGACTCCTGATGCTGTGCAGTGGCTGAGAGACACGGTTCTCCACTGCAGTGACTGCAGTTTGAAGGCCAGTTAAATACTAATGCTGCTCTGTTTTCACATTTACATTTCATCTCACTTTATTTGCACTTAAGATACAAGCATAAAATTGAGGCAAATTCCAGTAAAGAAAGAATGTGTTAAAAAAGGCGTCAAGCTGCTTTTACAAAGTACTTTCTCACAAAAAATATAAGTTGTATAGCAATTATAGAAAAAAAGGTAGGGAAAAAAATATATACTGTATATACACTCACCTAAAGGATTATTAGGAACACCTGTTCAATTTCTCAATCACATGGCAGTTGCTTCAATGCATTTAGGGGTGTGGTCCTGGTCAAGACAATCTCCTGAACTCCAAACTGAATGTCAGAATGGGAAAGAAAGGTGATTTAAGCAATTTTGAGCGTGGCATGGTTGTTGGTGCCAGACGGGCCGGTCTGAGTATTTCACAATCTGCTCAGTTACTGTGATTTTCACGCACAACCATTTCTAGGGTTTACAAAGAATGGTGTGAAAAGGGAAAAACATCCAGTATGCGGCAGTCCTGTGGGCGAAAATGCCTTGTTGATGCTAGAGGTCAGAGGAGAATGGGCCGACTGATTCGAGCTGATAGAAGAGCAACTTTGACTGAAATAACCACTCGTTACAACTGAGGTATGCAGCAAAGCATTTGTGAAGCCACAACATGCACAACCTTGAGGCGGATGGGCTATAACAGCAGAAGACCCCACCGGGTACCACTCATCTCCACTACAAATAGGAAAAAGATGCTACAATTTGCACGAGCTCACCAAAATTGGACAGTTGAAGACTGGAAAAATGTTGCCTGGTCTGATGAGTCTCGATTTCTGTTGAGACATTCAGATGGTAGAGTCAGAATTTGGCGTAAACAGAATGAGAACATGGATCCATCATGCCTTGTTACCACTGTGCAGGCTGGTGGTGGTGGTGTAATGGTGTGGGGGATGTTTTCTTGGCACACTTCAGGCCCCTTAGTGCCAATTGGGCATGGTTTAAATGCCACGGCCTACCTGAGCATTGTTTCTGACCATGTCCATCCCTTTATGACCACCATGTACCCATCCTCTGATGGCTACTTCCAGCAGGATAATGCACCATGTCACAAAGCTCGAATCATTTCAAATTGGTTTCTTGAACATGACAATGAGTTCACTGTACTAAAATGGCCCCCACAGTCACCAGATCTCAACCCAATAGAGCATCTTTGGGATGTGGTGGAACGGGAGCTTCGTGCCCTGGATGTGCATCCCACAAATCTCCATCAACTGCAAGATGCTATCCTATCAATATGGGCCAACATTTCTAAAGAATGCTTTCAGCACCTTGTTGAATCAATGCCACGTAGAATTAAGGCAGTTCTGAAGGCGAAAGGGGATCAAACACAGTATTAGTATGGTGTTCCTAATAATCCTTTAGGTGAGTGTATATTATTATATACTCTTATTATATAATCTTTTTTTTATATATTTTAGTTTTTTTTTTTTATTTGAGTAATTATATGTTCTTGTCTTTTTTATTTGTTTTAGATGTTTTTATATATATATATATATATATATATATATATATATATATATATATATATATATATAGCTTCAATTAATTTTTTCTTTTAGTTTTTTTTTCTTTCATTTTAGTACTTTTATCTGACTTTTAACTTGCAATTGCAAATTTATTTCACGCAATTCTGAATTGCGAGAGAAAAAAAGATTTTTTGAGAATAAAAATCGCAATTACCTTTTTTAGTTTTAATTCAGTGGTGGAAACAAGCAGCTCATGAACCAGGAACCTTGACTAAATTAAGGATTAGCAGTTTGAAGATGATGGTCTGCTGTGTTTAGGACTGTATAATATATCTGGCCGCTCAAAGTAATGTGCATTGCAATGACACCTAAAAGAACAGCAGAATAAAAGCACTAAAAACACTTCATGTATTTTTTTTCTAGATCACTAAAGTGGATGAGAACAAACGTCTCGCTCATGTTTATCTTTTCACCAGCAAGAACTTCATTGACACAAGCTGCAGTTTAAACCAACAGCTGGCCGACTCTGATCTGTGGAACCACCAGAAGGATGTTTTCTTAAGCAGCCGTGGGCCTTCAAAAGCCCTCAACGCCCCGACAATCCAGGCCTCCAGCCTCAGCACTGATAAAGCCTCACACACACCCAAGAAGATGTCATCACCGCTGGGGAGCCAGGGCACACCTCCAGGCTCTCCGCCTAAACAGCTGTCTCTTCCACCACTGCTGGAATTGCCTGAGATTGGGCAGAATATGGACGTGTTTGTTTCAGTGGCGTGCCATCCTGGTCACTTTGTGCTACAGCCATGGCAGGATATGTACAAACTGGTGGTTTTGATGGGGGAGATGATTCTGCATTATAATAAGATGGAGGAGAAACCGTTTAAAGTGGAGAAGAACCAGGTTTGCGCTGCCAAGGTGGAAAACAAGTAAGTGTCTGCATTTGTGTGCATGTCTAGGTCAGGGGTGTCCGGTCCTGATGGGCAACTTTCCTGTAGAGTTTCTACATGCCTAAATGTGATCCTGGTTCAAGTGTATTTAAAGTCGCCATGAAACGGAAATAGTCTTTTATCGCGTAAACACGAACAAGAAAGAAATGTAGGGCAGGATTTCATTTTGTCCATTGGGAATTGATTGGATTTTTGGACCATTGTGTTTTGCTACTGCTGTGATGTCATATGAGTGACAGTTTGTTCCGCCCTCACGGCAGTAGTAAAACACATCATCAGAGTAGAGAAGTCGTTGCAAGAGGGAGGGGAAGTTATTTTGTTTAACGATTACTAGGGGCGCATGAATTAAAAAAAAAGAATGATGTGCATGGATAAATCATTTATAATAAATTCTGCAGTATTAAATAAAAAGAACTGTCAGTTTTGATTTCATGGTGACTTTAATTTGGGCTAGAGCTAAATTGTCCTAGGCTGGACACCCCGGGTCTAGGTAGACTACCAGCATAAAGTCTGATGAGGTCACGTGACCACTCATCCTCTGTTTCATTCTGCAGCTGGTACCGTGTATTGGTGAAAGGAGTTCTGACCAACGGTCTGGTCTCAGTGTTTCAGCTGGACTATGGCAAACACGAGCTGGTGAGCGGGACCCAGCTCCGGCCCCTCACCCAGGAGTTCTGCCAGCTCCCCTTCCAGGCCATCACTGCTCAGCTGGCTGGTACACTTCATTTCCTGTCACTTCATTTCTCTTTCATTTACTGAAAAGGCTGTTTTAGCTCTCAAAACCCAACTATCCATTATCCATTCAGAAGAGACTTTTTTCCATGATCCCATGCAGTTCCTGTAAATGTTCCTTCAACAATATTTAATAAGCTCTAATGATGAGAAAAGGCTGTGTGTGTATGTGTATATACTCGTTAAAATGCTCCAATAACAACAACCGATACCCCGCAGCATGTGTATAGTGTTTGTGTCCAGACAAAGAAACACAGACAACAGAGAGTATGGGGATAAAAGAGAAGACTGTCTATGAAGTAAATTAGGGGTGCACGATATATCGGCCGCCGATATAATATCGGCCGATATGGTCATTTTTTTTACACATCGGTATCGTTCCGATGTCAAAATAGGGCCGATGTGAACAGGCCGATATTTGACGTGTGAAGTTGAAGATGAAGTTGACGATGCTGACTCGCGATCTAGCAGTAGTGAACGCGCCTGAGAGAAATACACCTTTCATACAGATGACATAAGCAGAGAACAGTCTGTTTTCTTTCGTTTTGAATTGTTCTGTTTAAAAATAGATGTTTCAAGCTTTCTATATATGTCTTAGGTCTGTGAGGCAGGTATAGGTTTCGGTTCATTTGAGACGCGCTTCAGTTCCCATGTCCTGATTAAATATTTTCTAATATTTAGGCTACTTCTTATTTATTTTGGATGAAACATTGATCAAAATTAAGATACAATTAATACAAAACAAAATTAAATTTAAAGACAGGCTTTGTGCTTTCTGTTTGAGGTCTCTGTGAAAGTTTTAAAGCTGTCTTTTAGTGCCGCTTTCAGACGTGCGTAACAGTGAACTGTTCTGTCAGTAACATTGTTAACGCAGTTGTTTTTTCCCTCTTCATGACATATTTTTGATTGATCGTTTTTTGACTCGTAGATATTTGAATATATTGCATGATATTTGATACCCGTTCGAATTAGATTTTTCTCAAAAGTGACAGCACGTGTGATTTGTGGATTACTGATAAGCGCGAGTCTGGAGAAACAGGCGTTTATTTATTCATTCTCAGTGTTGAGAAACGTAGCCTTCATGTGTTACGTTATTGTGTTAATAATAACTAAAGTAGCCTACCTAATTATGTTACATATTTATTTTGTATGAAAACTAGTGCGTTCGTTACTTATGGATTAAAAAGTAGGCTACCGTTGTATCAGTGCTGCGCGAGCTCTCCCTCACAAACACGGACGCGCGCACAGAGAGAGAAGATAATTGTAAAATGAAAAATTGACGGGCTAAGTTTAAATTTTGTTCTTGCTTGTTTTTTTCTATCAAAATGTCAGAAAGCATTTTGTATTATCCATCCGTGTTTTTAAAAGACGTTTTACTGTTAACAGAGCCCATACTGTATATGTCGGATTCGTCTTATAGCCTACTTGTTATTATTTTTAGAATAAGTGATTCGTTATGCTATTATTGGACTCCTGTCTATTCATTGTCAGCTGTTTTCTATAAATATGTTTGTATTGGCTAACATTTATTCAGCTAATGCGTGTCCTGTTTAAAATGTGCAATGTTACTTTGCAATGTAAAGGCAAAGACAGCACGTCACAAATAGAAGCCCTTTTCCCTGTGGTGTATAGTATCATATTTGGATATTGGATATTAATTGTACACAATGTTCCTGTTTTTTTTTCCCCTGTTTTCTAAGGGTTTCTTAATTTTAGACAAGTTGACCAGCACATATTATATGCAATGCAATATAATGCGTGTGTCGTATGTGTGACATATTTTGCATACAGGTAAAGGTGCCCAATATCAGTCATTTCTAAAGTAAAAAAAAAAAAGTGTTTTGGAAAATAGCTCTTTATTTGATAATCATTCAAATTTGTTTTCTATACAGAGATATCGACATCGGTAAATATCGGTATCGGCCATAACAGCAATATTAATATCGGTTATCGGTATCGGCCACAATTTTCACATCGGTGCATCCCTAAAGTAAATGTATCTAATTAGTGGAATATTAAACAAAATATAGTAACGCCTATATAGCTGTGGAGCTGCTAAGCGAAAAACTTGCAGTGGATTGAATGCGCAGCGGCGCAGACGTTGAGTGAATCCCTTTTCCACAGACATCAGTGGAAAGTTTGTAGTTCGGTCGGATATGTAAATGGCAAAGAAAGTAAAACGATGCATGTATTACTAATGTTAACTGACGAGAGAGAAAGAGAGAGAGAGAGAGAGAGAGGGCACTTCTGTTGAATGCTCTTGATTGCTGATCGTTCACTCAGCACGTCATCTGGATTAAAACTAAATCGTATATGTAAGTAAAACATGAACTGTTACGTGATTTATGTATAACGAGTGGTTCCCTACATTATAACAGGATGTTTGCTGGTCAAGAAGTTTCATGAACGCAAACATCCAAAGCGCGCGGCCTGAAAGCTGCCTCAGACAAGCACGCAAATTAAATGATCTTTTGCGTCTTGCGCTTAAACGGACAAATTCACACAAAATTATGTCAAACGTTCATCTTGGTGAGTATAGTCGGTATACATAGTCGGTTATATAACGTAAACAAAGAAAGTGCATGTACAGTTGGGCAGCCTATATTGGATCCGTGCATTCAGTCTTAAAGGGACAGCAGCCTAATAAACCTGCTGCTACTGTTAATCAAAGTACAAAAGACAAAGTAATCACTCACTGCTTTTGACTGAATGACTTTTGTAACTTTATAAAGATTAATCGATATTTCATTTATACAGTATTATTTCACATTTGATTACTTTATTCAAATTTCTGTACCTGAAAACTACTGTTAGACCTACCTGAAAAAGCCCCCAAACACTGTTTATTTCATTTGTAATAATTTAATATAATTAATTTGCCCTTCTTTGTTCTATTGTATTTATTTGTGCTATTTAAAATTTGATTATTTGTTCTTATTTTATTACTGACTGCTTGTCTATTAATTAGGCTAGTAGTGTTTGCTGTAGTATCAGAATTGTAATAGAGAATTGTGATTAGGGATGTTAACCGATGACCGTTTGACCGATGGTTGACCGTATCATCGTTAACCGATCAAAGTTGTCGGTAGTCGGTAAAAAAAAAAAAAAAAAAAAGTGATCTCTAAATTAGGCTATTATAGACAGTGGACTAAACGCCATCTCATTCCAAGATCTTTTTGTGTGAAGTGAACAAATCCCTCACACTCATTTTTTCATAACTCGCCTGTTTGTACTTAAAGGTGGTATCAGTGATTTCAGGCCCAAAAATATTTTCCTAACGATCCGCTAGCTGCCCGCCCCATAAGCATGCCGTCAAAAAAACGCGTCTGTGTAGGCAGCCTAGGCTCTGAGATCTGCACACAAAAACAAATGGTTTAGCCAAACACTCAAAACCAAAACAAATAGTGTTCCAACCAATCACCGACAGGGGGAGGGTGTTGTGAGGTTTTGTGCTCGTGCACGGCTGCACGCGAAGTCAGAGCTGAAGAAAAAGCTGGCTCAAAACCTCACAACACCCTCCCCCTGTCGGTGATTGGTTGGAACACTATTTGTTTTGGTTTTGAGTGTTTGGCTAAACCATTTGTTTTTGTGTGCAGATCTCAGAGCCTAGGCTGCCTACAGAGACGCGTTTTTTTTGACGGCATGCTTATGGGGCGGGCAGCTAGCGGATCGTTAGGAAAGATTAGATGAATGTGATAAAAATATTTTTGGGCCTGAAATCACTGATACCACCTTTAATAAACCAATAAAAACATTTGGCGCGAGGTCACAGCGTTTGGGTTCGCGCGCTCACAAGGTTTGCGAAAAGTAAAGGCTACAGGCTAAAACACTCAAGGTTACAGCTCTTCGGAGCTGTCATTTTCTTAAATGAGCCGCGCCAATGTTTCAAATGAGCTTCTAACGCTAGACAAACATCTTTATTTTCAACGCGATCACCTTGTACCCAAGCCATTTCGAAACTAAGGAGCCATTTGTCCTCCGATTACATACAAGCTCCTCGGCGCCGCGTTTGCGGGACTCATGTTTCGCCATGTGTTTCGCGCTGTACGGGATTTTAAAAAAGTGACGTGAGTGTGTGTGTGAGCGGGAGGCAGAGCTGCAGAGAGATGTGACGCGACAGAGTTGCGTAATTGCAGGCACGGCTCGAAATGGCTGTTTTTTCAAATAGCGTAGCATATTTTAAACTAATCGGTTAACCGGTTTAAACCGGCTAATGAGGCTCGGTGGTCGATCAAGAAATTTTTTAGTTTTCGCCATCCCTAATTGTGATGTTTCAACTAGAGTATATAAATAATAATAAATAAAGTTAGTTTTCAAAAGTGTGATCAAGCTAGTTTCTTTTAAACTGATTGAGTGAAATAAAAGACACCTGGCAGGATAAAAGGAGCCAATGGAGTACAACACTTGAAGCAGAGGGGAATTGCTTTTGTAGAGAGTTGACTGAGTATAAATGTATCTTTTCCAAATTCAGGCCACTTACCAAAGCACTTAACAGACTGTGTGCCGTTTGGACTATCACTCCTGTTTCCAAAGAGGCTTGTCAAAGTCCCTGACTCATATAAGAGCTTACATCAGAACTGCTCCTTGTTTTCATGCATCTATTTTCAACTATGACTTTTAGCATTCTGTTATGACACTAAACCAGAGTGCAGTAGATCTAAAAGTGTGTCTGATCTTTCCAGGTGTGAAACCCAGGCAGTGGTCTGAGGAAGCCTCCATCGTGTTCAGGAACCATGTTGAGAAGAAGCCCCTGGTAGCTCAGCTGGAGTCGGTGCAGGAGGCGTCACAGCCCTGGGACCGTAAGGTGGTGATCTTCTTGGTGGACACTTCACAAGAAGAACGGGACATTTGGCTACATGACATCATGGCCGAACTCACTGATGAAATGACCAAGACAGAGTAGAAACTCTTGAGGTCAAACTTTAGAGTGTTCTTGAAAGGTTCTTGTAAGGTTGTTCACTAGCATGCTATAAATTAAAGGTTTATTTTTCCAAATGTGACTTGGACGCAGATCTGCGCAAGCAAATGTGAATCATAGAATTGAAAGGTTAAACTTTTAGACAGAAGTATTGCAATTTATAGCAACTTAAATGTTAAACTAGCAGGCTAGCAGCACCTTTTCATGCTCTTCGCTAGCGGTGTTAACTCTTGGTGAGAGAGTAGGTAATGCACTCCATAGGCTATTGCCTTTAGCACAAAATAGCCGTGGAGATCCATCGTCAGTGAATTCATGCTTTCATCTTCTATGGGACCTAAAGTTAAATCATGATCACAGCTGTACCAAACCCTGATGCGATCAATCATTTTCCATAATGTATTTGAAAACTGTGAATACATTATGTAAGTTTGACTGTCCAGACGATGTGCTATGTGGAGGCACGCTTCATGCTTTTAAGTATAGCATGTTACAAAGCTGCCAGATTACTACTTTATGGTCCAAAAGAGACTAACAACGCACAGTGCTCTAACTTGCACAAAGCTGATTGTGTCATTTCAAAAACTGTTTACATGAAGACGATTTTCGGAGTCTAGATAGTGTAAAAGGCAAGAGGAACGGCACAAGCCGTCCACGCTCTAGGCGTATGTGTTTGAGCTCTGGTTTTAGCGTTATTTATTTAGCTTTTATTTTATTTGTGTCTTACTAATAGTATAGTGAAGGCATGGACTGTTTGGGGTTTGCTACAATGTGACCATCCAATGTATTTTAATAGTAACGGCATAGTTTTATTGAAAAGCTAAACCATTGTTGGCATGTAGAATTTCACCTGTTTTAACTAGATGCAGACAAAAGTGGAAAAATCACTGGTTGTAGCCCTATATTTAAATTTAATAGATTTTCTTTACCTGAAAAGTCAACATAAAATCAAAATTGAACCAATTTTCTTTATTAATATACCTTTTTGGTCTTATTGTGAATATAAAAAAAATGTCTTTGCAATCTTTAATCAAAATTAAATAGCTTGTTCTTTCAGCTGATGCTTGGGGTGGGCGATATATATATATATATATATATATATATATATATATTTTTTTTTTTTTTCAGGCAGGATTAAGATCTTATCATGATTCTTTTTCATGTTGGTTTTGCAAGTTACTGAACAGTACAGCCAAACTAATTTCCCTATTTAAATTTTTTAGCCTTACAAGGTAACAAAGTCACAGACTATTTAGGCCAAAGTAGGGGTGGGCGATACGGCCAAAATATGATTTCACTTTATTTTTATTGTATCTTTGTTATTAAAAATAAGAATAAATATGCAAATTACAAATAATAGGACAAATACAAATATAAGATACAAATGAAATAAACAGTACTTTAATTTTTTACAGCTACCGTAGGTGTATTTGACTATCATTCAAGAAATTGAATAAACAAATATAAAAATAAAACACTACATAGACTTCACTGTATGATTGAAATATACACTGATTCTTATTAAAGCTGCTAAAGTTATTCAGTCAAGAGCAGTGAGTGATTTTCTGTCTTTTGTTGTTTGATTAACATGAGTGACACAGATGACAGCAGGTTTATTAGGCTGCTGTCACTTTAAGATAATAAACGACTGTTTATGTTTACATGGTATTCAATAGTTTAAACATAAGTCGCGAGAGAGCCTAGTTCAGTACTCGCACGCTGTGTGACACGCTCCGGGTGTACGCGCTCAGAAAAGCGTATCTCGGAACAGAGTGAATAAAAAGTTTAACAGGCAAGACTTTAAAACGCATGCAAATAATGAACTTTAGAGATGATGAAGAAGTGCAATATCACGCTGTGTTGCTAAACGCTGCGCCAGAACTGCAACTGGTAGAATGCACGATACTACGATCTCTCTTCGTTAATCGGTCACGATCTAAAATCGTCTATCGCACACCCATAGCTGACGCCACCAAATGCTCTTATTTTGACTTTTCAGTCCAAATAAAGGCCCACTTACTCAGAAATATGCCACATTATGAAAATAAAAACTTTCATTTTTGTTAAGTACTGTAAGTAATGATATGATAGATATCTGTAAGTGATTCTCAACCAGGGGATGATTATTAATATTATGAATTAATATTAAGCCACAGGATAATTATTAATATATTAAAATAATTTCAATTGAAATAAAATCATATATAAACTGAATTTATTTATTTTTTTCTCCAATAACTATTTTATAGTTATTGGCCTTTATTCAAGAACATACTGTACAGTTCTAGAAACGTCTGGAATCACAAAATGAATGGTTCATTCAATACATCAATACTACTAGTTTCCGTTAATAAAAAAGTTTGAAAACAAGCAGCTTTGTCCATTAAAGCAGAAACACCAGAAATATCTTACAGTTGTCTACACCAGGTCCTTACTATACTTGTCAAAACAGAAAGTTCTAAATCCATATGTCCTGTTGTTGGAAATGCATGGAATGGAGTACATCAGAACCGGTGTCGTAACGCGGCGCCACATCCAGTGTCGACAGTATCACTGGTTATAATGGGCTCTCTTTAACTTTGTCACGTCATGCGTGTAGTCTGGTGCAGACGTGGGTTTAGCCTAAAAGTATTGTGTTGGACAACGAGGGGGCCTTCGAGTCAAAAAGGTTGAGAACCACCGATCTACATCAATAACATGAGTCTTGCTTTAAGAACGATTTAGATTAATCACCAGTGTTTATTCACATCATGCATTCATTCATATCCATTCAGCATCAAAATGTGAAAATTTAAATACAAACTAATGATATAGAGATTGGGGTTTAAGAGATCTGAAAGATGGTGGTTTTATCATGGAGGTGTAGCAATAGAAGGAGAAGACGACGGTTGCATCCTTTGACACCTTCCCGACATCACTGCAGTTCATCGAGCACTAGTCGGCAGCACTCGCCCACTTTCGCCGGCTCAGAGACCCTGGCGTATTTAGAAATCTGAGAGTTGACACCCAAAGATCGAGCAAGGTCCTTTGCGGTGTTGTCCCCGGCCACTGTGGTCCCCAGGGCCACGAGCAGCCTGAAGACGGCCTCTTTGTCCTGTACGACCTCTAAGGCAGTGCTAGCCACTGACAAGCACTGTGCCTTGGCCTCGATCTCAGCGGGTTGACCGTACAACCTTCCAGCGTAGTTGAGCAGCAGGGTAGCCAGCGCCACGTGGATGTTCTTGTTGCAGACGGCGCGGAGGTCTCCGGCCCGGGACAGGACTGTGTCACGGTGCCCCAAGAGGAGAGCGCGGCCGTGGGACCCAGAGAAACAGTTGCAGAGAGTGCGGAGCGCCAGCATTTGATTTGCAGGCCTGCCTTCGGGGGTCATGAGACCCAGGAGATGGTTACAAAGACTGGCACCCTCTGTCCCGCCACAAAGCTGGGCATTGACTTCAGGATGGCGCACAGCCAAGCGCAGGATGTCCAACACAGGGAAGACAATGTCTGAGGAGGGAGATGATGACTGATTAAATTGATTGAGCTTTACTATAGTACTTACTGCAATCTGTTTATTTTGATTTACAGAGAAACAATCTTTGATTAAAGTCACGGTGAAACAGAAGTAGCAACATCTTTGCTTCTGTATTAAGACATACATCAGAGTGTAATGGATTGTTAAAAAAAATTTGCGCACTAAGAGTTTAGCTTGTTTCTCGAATCAAATTCAAAGGAGAAAGCGCCCCAGTGGCCAGTATTAGTGTCCACACTAATACGTTTTCGTTTGAAAACGCATCTTTTTCTCTCCGTTTTGACCTTCCGTCCAAACCAAAACTAAGCTTTTTGAAACGCTCTCCAAAGTGGATAAATTTGAAAACGCCGTTTTTGCGTTGTAGTGTGGACTGTCAAAACGGAGGTATTTAAAAACGATGATGTAAGTTTAGTCATGTGACGCATATTGTACCAATACATATTCATGTTTATACCGGTATTGTGCCTGTTATGTGCTATTCACTTTCACACAGTTGTGTGTGATGTTACTTTGCACACAAATTCACTCGCATTTGCTGTCCTGCGGCAAAACATGAGAGCAGTTGCGTTTTCTTTTAGACCAAACATATGGTGGGTGAGTGTGACCTGGACGCATCAGTTAATGGTGAGATATTTTGCCAAATAAAATGATCCTGCCAGGAGAAGTGCGCAATAACTTTATTATTTATTTTTCCGTCTGTATCATCTCAGTGAGCTTTTGTGAGGTTTTACGCATGCGCAGTAAGGTGAATTTAGTGTTTTCGCCTGAAAACGCTAGTGTGGATAGAGAGCATTTTTAAACGAAAACGGCGTTTTTAAATGTACCTGGATTAGCATTTAGTTAGTATCTATTTTTCTTTAAGACAAAAAGTAGATATACAACTAGCCCCAGGTTCCGAATCAAATGCTTCAAACAAACTAGTCAAGGGTGTCCAATCCTGCTTCTGGTGGGCCATCTTCCTGCAAAGTCTCTGACATACTTGACTAGTAGGTGTTTGTAATTCTGATACCCTGATAATTGGTTTCATTAGGGTTGAAGGCAGCTAAACTGTGCTGGACCTTGACCTCCAGGAGCAGGATTGGACACCCTTGCCCTCAGTGATTCTTTGCTAAACATTGGTAGTATAGTGAATTGTTTATAATTTTTCTTAATAACGTAATCTCAATGTCTTGCCTTCTGGCCAGTGGCTAGTCCTCCAGAGAACACTGATCTGATCTGCTGTGGGCTGTTCCTGACTCTTCGGGTCTGAAACTAGCATTAACAACTTCTCCAGACAGTCCAATGCTGCGTCACTCAGCTTATGGTCCGCAGGAGCATCGTTGTTCAGCTCGCGAAGCTTACCTATACGTGATATTGGGGAAATGTTATGTGGGAATACAAGAGAGGTTATTGTCAGCAAGTATGACATTATCGATTGAGCAGCCCGGCTCTCCAGAGGGGCCTGGACCACCCAATCACGAGGGTCCCACGGAGATGAAGTCAAAAACACTTCAATGCATACACACATACATTCATATATAGCAGGGTTTTTATAATTAAGTTAAACAAAAACTAAAACCATAACATTATTTCTGGAAATAAAATAAATATTTTATTTCAGCTTTTTATTTCTCATTTTTGTTTTCTTTTTTTGAGTTTGAAGTGCTAAAATAACTAAACTTAAAAACTAAAAGTGTCACTTACCAAGAATCTGAGTGATATTCGCCTGTTCAAACATAACTCCATCGGTATTGGGGAAAAAGATGTTTGTTGTAGCTTTCTGGCGAGAGGAAGAGGAATAGGCACTGCCACCTGGAGAGGATCGAGAGGTACATTAGTGCACATGATCCATGTGTGAGTGTGGCGCTGTGTATTTGCACATATCTATGTATTTTACCAGTAAAAGGATCAGCTCCGCCTGAATGCACTGTGCCTGTGGATTCTGACCCGGGAATATACCGACCAGCTCCTGCACAAACAAATACAAACATCTCTCAAAATCTACAACAACCTTTGGTTTCATACTAGAAAATAACAAGTGCTATTCAAAAAAAGCTTACCTGTGAAAGGATCAACACCAAATCCTTGACTGCCTTCTCCTGAACCTGGGATGTACCGCCCTGCACCTGAGAACACAGGAGGAATACACTATAAAACACACTTCAGTCTTTACCTTCAACCGAACAAGGTGTGTGTACGTGAATATACACCAAACCAGGTGTTTATAAGTGATCCGGTTACCTGTGAAGGGGTCTGCGACCGAGGCGGGGGCTGGCCCAAGAGTCTGGCCTTTAGTGTTTTCGATGATGAAATTAGCCACCTGATCCAAGAACATGGGGCTCAGGTCATTCTTCTCCAGGAAGTTGTGAGCTACTAGCCAGGGGTCATCGGTCACATTATAAGGCAGCTTCATGGGTGGACCGCCCTCATTCACATCGATGGTGAAGACAAAGTCGTACTCCTTTAGGCAGAGAAAGCACAGAGCTTACCACATGAATGCAACTTGATTAGCTATGGTTTAACCTCTGTACAGTATCAACGTTCGACATTAAACAAAGATTAACGTCAAACCACTGACACAACATACAAACTACAACTTGAGCAAAATCTACTAGTGTCTCACCTTGCCTTCATACATCACTCGCTTTGAACTTTGCTGAGAAGACCCGCCCACTACATCTCCAATCTTCACCCAGCGTTCGTCACTCATGCTCCACTGATACGCTTCAACATTAGAATCCTCCTTTATGAGCCGTGTCTGTCCATCACGATTCCCTAAAAATATACCATAATACAGGGAGCAAACATTTAGATTTTATATAAACTTATAATCAGTCTTGGGTGTAACACATAACAAGTAACTCGAGTTACGTAATCAGATTACTTTTTAAGTAACTAGAATGCATTACTTTTAAATTTGCAACAAAATATCTGAGTTACTTTTTCAAACAAGTAACGTAAGTTACTTTGTTTTCCCATTTCATGACTGACACCTTTTCTGTCCTCATTTTGAGAGAAATCGGGATTAAATTGATAGCTATTGTAGTTCTTGTCTAAATGTGAGCATCTAACTGGCAAAAAAACAGATTCAGAATTCCTCAAAATGAATAAAATCAGTGAAATGCAAAATCAGAATACTATGCAAACCTACAATAATTAATTATGTTAAATAAAACAAATATTTGTATGAATTTAATCTCAATTTTCAATGTACTTGCTGCTGACCTTCGATGATTCAGTTAAACTGAAAGGATTGTTTGAGCTGCACCCTCTACTTCACACGTGAATTTCCTTCAGCCTTATTATTTCAATTTTGGCCAAAATATAGAACATTTGCACACACAAAAAAAACAACAAGCTATTTTTTTCTATTTTTGTGTAAATAGGCATTTTTTCAGGATTCTGTGATTAATACAAAGTTCAAAATAACAGCATTTATTTGAATTAAAAAAAATCTTTTGTTACTACATAAATGTCTTTAACACTGCATGTGTACAAGGCTTACCTGGTTCACTGAGGTGTTCTCTTCCAGGCAAGTCCTCGATCTTGATGTCCCCCAAGTCTCCAGTCTTGGGATCGATGATGGCTTTGGAGAGCTCATCCTCAAACGCCTGCACGTCCTGAGCACTTGCTACACGATCTTCGCTCTCAGTGAAGACACGGATAATGCCATCGCTTCAGAGAAATGTGAAACGCTCAGCCTCATGCAGGCTAATAAATTGCAACTAGTTTAAACGAATGAAACAGAAATAGTATGTATACCTGGCTCCCACAGCAATGTCTCCATTAGGCAGAATACAGCAGCACCACACTGACTGGGCAGGAAGACGGATAGTCTGGGAACATTCCCCTTTCCTCCACACCCTCAGTGTCCTGTCCTCTCCTGAGCTTATGAAGTCTATGGCAGGAAAAAAAGAAGACAATATAGGAGATTTTATGCACAAAAATGTATCAAACATACAACAAAACTAAAGGTAATCACCTTGTCCGTTAGGAAAGACAGCAAGGCTGTAGATATAGTTAGTGTGACCGTAGTAAATCTGCACGCATTCACCCGTCACCATCCACCGTCTTATACTGGCGTCATTACTGCAGGAGAAAAACTCCACGTCGTTTATCACCGCGAGCCCTCGCACACAGTCCTCATGACCTGCAGGACACACATTTCAAATATCTCAGTCAAACATTGCATTTCACCCGTGCCACAATCTTTACAAATGGTGACCCCTTCTGGAGAGCTGTAAAAACTAAACAAGCTCCACAGTTTCTATATTCAGCATCAATGTTGTTTTGTAAAAAGCATTAGAGGTATCAGTTGCGCCAATGTACCAGTGTAGGTGTTCTCGCAGCGACCAGCTTTCCATAACTTGATGGTCTTGTCAGCTGATCCAGACAGCATTAAGCCCTGATCCGGTAAAATGAGCACGGCCCATACAGCAGCCGTGTGTCCCTGGGGAGCAGCAACAACAGAGGAAACCAGTCAGCACATATTCACACTGTACTGGAATCGATTGCAAGCAATAACAGCGTATCTGATCTCCCTCTTAAAGAGACAGTGTGGGGGGAGGGGGACACATTTAAGAAAAGCTGTGGTGAAAGGCTGCACCGTGTGATTTTTTTTATTTTTTATTATTGCAATTACTAAAATACTATTAATAAAAATACAGATTAAAAACCCTCCTGGTCCAATTTGGACAAAATATTATTTTTATTATATGTCAATATGACTATAATTATTATTATTAAATGAAATTATTAAACAAAAAATAAAACTGTAATATTTTTATTTTACTGTTAAAAAATTGTGTAAAATATAATACATTTATTAATATATTAAAATTAATAAAACATCTAAAAGTTCCATACTAATATATATTATTTATATTATCTTAATTTCTTCATTTTAAACCATATTGCTTTTATTTTGGCAAAATACAAATTTAATTTTCGCTTCTCATAATGAAGTTTATTTAATGAAGTTTATTTAACAAAGTTCTGAAGGAGTACGTTCAGGTAATCCAACCAATCAGCGTAAGAAGAGACCTGTATTTATAGGCGTCTCTCACCTCTGTCCGGTGACAGAATTGCAGCATCCCTCCACCACTTCCACGCCTCACTTTTAAGGTTGTTCCTATGCTAGTCAAGGATGGGGGGGGGGGGTGGTACTCTGGGGTCAGAGCAAATTCAGAGCTCGGAGCCCTCCCTTCAGACAGTACACTAAATATGCATACTTAAAGGAATAGTTGACCCAAAAATGAAAATTCTGTCATTAATTTCTCGTAAGTAAGACCAGTAAGACTTTCATTCATCTTCGGAACACAGATGAAGATCTTTCTGATGATATCCGAGAGCTTTCTGTGCCTCCATTGGAAGCTACGCAACTACCACTTTGACGCTTCAAAATGATAATAAAGAGCATGTTCATATCAGCGAACATAAACAGAAGCTCAACCAAGTCTGCTTGATGCACGAGAACAAACCTCTAGCTGAAGCTCAAACGTGCTGCGTAACACGAGAATGAACCTCATTGGCTCTTGCTGAAGCTCAAACGTGCTGCGTAACACGAGAATGAACCTCATTGGCTCTTGCTGAAGCTCAAACGTGCTGCGTAACACGAGAATGAACCTCATTGGCTCTTGCTGAAGCTCAAACGCGCTGCGTAACACGAGAATGAACCTCATTGGCTCTTGCTGAAGCTCAAACGTGCTGCGTAACACGAGAATGAACCTCATTGGCTCTTGCTGAAGCTCAAACGTGCTGCGTAACACGAGAATGAACCTCATTGGCTCTTGCTGAAGCTCAAACGCGCTGCGTAACACGAGAATGAACCTCACTGGCTCTTGCTGAAGCTCAAACGCGCTGCGTAACACGAGAGTGAACCTCACTGGCTCTTGCTGAAGCTCAAACGCGCTGCGTAACACGAGAATGAACCTCACTGGCTCTTGCTGAAGCTCAAACGCGCTGCGTAACACGAGAGTGAACCTCATTGGCTCTTGCTGAAGCTCAAACGCGCTGCGTAACACAAGAGTGAACCTCATTGGCTCTTGCTGAAGCTCAAACGCGCTGCGTAACACGAGAATGAACCTCACTGGCTCTTGCTGAAGCTCAAACGCGCTGCGTAACACGAGAATGAACCTCACTGGCTCTTGCTGAAGCTCAAACGCGCTGCGTAACACGAGAGTGAACCTCACTGGCTCTTGCTGAAGCTCAAACGCGCTGCGTAACACGAGAGTGAACCTCACTGGCTCTTGCTGAAGCTCAAACGTGCTGCGTAACACGAGAGTGAACCTCATTGGCTCTTGCTGAAGCTCAAACGCGCTGCGTAACACGAGAATGAACCTCACTGGCTCTTGCTGAAGCTCAAACGCGCTGCGTAACACGAGAGTGAACCTCATTGGCTCTTGCTGAAGCTCAAACGCGCTGCGTAACACGAGAATGAACCTCACTGGCTCTTGCTGAAGCTCAAACGCGCTGCGTAACACGAGAATGAACCTCATTGGCTCTTGCTGAAGCTCAAACGCGCTGCGTAAGACGAGAGTGAACCTCATTGGCTCTTGCTGAAGCTCAAACGCGCTGCGTAACACGAGAGTGAACCTCATTGGCTCTTGCTGAAGCTCAAACGCGCTGCGTAACACGAGAGTGAACCTCATTGGCTCTTGCTGAAGCTCAAACGTGCTGCGTAACACGAGAGTGAACCTCATTGGCTCTTGCTGAAGCTCAAACGCGCTGCGTAACACGAGAGTGAACCTCATTGGCTCTTGCTGAAGCTCAAACGCGCTGCGTAACACGAGAGTGAACCTCACTGGCTCTTGCTGAAGCTCAAACGTGCTGCGTAAGACGAGAGTGAACCTCATTGGCTCTTGCTGAAGCTCAAACGCGCTGCGTAACACGAGAGTGAACCTCATTGGCTCTTGCTGAAGCTCAAACGCGCTGCGTAACACGAGAATGAACCTCATTGGCTCTTGCTGAAGCTCAAACGCGCTGCGTAACACGAGAGTGAACCTCACTGGCTCTTGCTGAAGCTCAAACGCGCTGCGTAACACGAGAGTGAACCTCATTGGCTCTTGCTGAAGCTCAAACGCGCTGCGTAACACGAGAGTGAACCTCATTGGCTCTTGCTGAAGCTCAAACGCGCTGCGTAACACGAGAATGAACCTCATTGGCTCTTGCTGAAGCTCAAACGCGCTGCGTAACACGAGAGTGAACCTCATTGGCTCTTGCTGAAGCTCAAACGCGCTGCGTAACACGAGAGTGAACCTCATTGGCTCTTGCTGAAGCTCAAACGCGCTGCGTAACACGAGAATGAACCTCATTGGCTCTTGCTGAAGCTCAAACGCGCTGCGTAACACGAGAGTGAACCTCACTGGCTCTTGCTGAAGCTCAAACGCGCTGCGTAACACGAGAGTGAACCTCATTGGCTCTTGCTGAAGCTCAAACGCGCTGCGTAACACGAGAGTGAACCTCATTGGCTCTTGCTGAAGCTCAAACGCGCTGCGTAACACGAGAGTGAACCTCATTGGCTCTTGCTGAAGCTCAAACGCGCTGCGTAACACGAGAGTGAACCTCATTGGCTCTTGCGGAAGCTCAAACGCGCTGCGTAACACGAGAGTGAACCTCATTGGCTCTTGCTGAAGCTCAAACGCGCTGCGTAACACGAGAGTGAACCTCATTGGCTCTTGCTGAAGCTCAAACGCGCTGCGTAACACGAGAGTGAACCTCATTGGCTCTTGCTGAAGCTCAAACGCGCTGCGTAACACGAGAGTGAACCTCATTGGCTCTTGCGGAAGCTCAAACGCGCTGCGTAACACGAGAGTGAACCTCATTGGCTCTTGCTGAAGCTCAAACGCGCTGCGTAACACGAGAGTGAACCTCATTGGCTCTTGCTGAAGCTCAAACGCGCTGCGTAACACGAGAATGAACCTCACTGGCTCTTGCTGAAGCTCAAACGCGCTGCGTAACACGAGAGTGAACCTCATTGGCTCTTGCTGAAGCTCAAACGCGCTGCGTAACACGAGAATGAACCTCATTGGCTCTTGTGGTCAAGAGAACATGCTTGAGCTTCCGTTTACCACAATGCATGTGTGAGTTGATGAATGTTTATATGTGAATAAAAGCCTAAATTCAATCTGTTCATCATATAAAGCAATCGTATCTCTCAGAAAATTTGGACTAAACCACTCAATTCAATTACGATCTCTTTATGAACATTTTGAAGTGTCAAGGTGGTAGTTGCGTAGCTGTCAAAGGAGGGACAGAAATCTCTCATATTTCATCAAAAAGATCTTTATTTGTGTTCCAAAGATGAACGAAAATCTTACGGGTTTGGAACGACATCAGGTGAGAAATTGATGACAGAATTTTCCTTTTTGGGTGAACTATCCCTTTAACTGTACAGTAAGTGTGAACTTGTGAAAACAATTTGGGAAGATAGTCTGCACATGTTGTGCTCCCAAATGGATATTGGATCTACTGTGGTGATACCAGGAACCCTGGCATTGTACCTGTAAAGTCATCATGCACTTCTCTCCGAGCCAGACTTTGGCTGTAGTGTCCCATGAGCCACTCAGTATTGTGCCAAATTTGCCAGCTGAGAGTGTGCAGACTGTAAACACACACAGAAACAGCAGGAATGGGTACAGAAATCATTCCAGGGCACTTCAAGAACATCTTCATGCAGTTAAACCACTGTAATAAATAATTAGCAGTGGACAGTACCTGTGTTTTTGTGACCCTTGAGGGTGAACAGAGGGTCTGGTCGATCTAGTGAAAACACACAGATGTTGTTGTCGTGTCCTCCAGTGGCGATGAGCCCTCGGGGATATGTTTCATTCGGAGCGATGATACACACACAAGACACAAAGTTTGAGTGCCCGTTCATGCAGAGCATCTCAGTAAAGGCCTGGTTTTCACTGCAACAAAATACAGAAGAGTTAGCTATGTTAACAGTGTTTATGTCATTTTTAATAGGACTGTTTTTATTATACATTTAAAATCGATCCTTTATACACTACTATTAAAAAGTCTGTGGTTGGAGAGATTTTTAAATGTTTTTTTTTTAAAGAAGTATCTTACTCAGCAAGGCTGCATTTATTTGATCAAAAATAGAGTAAATACAGTAATATTGGGAATTACAAAACAACCATTTTCTATTTTAATACAATTTAAAACAGAATTCATTCCTTTGATGGCAAATCTGAAATGTCAGCATCATGACTCCAGTCTTCAGTGTCAAATGATCCTTCATAAAACCTTCTAATATGCTAATTTGCTGTTAAAAAAAATATTGTTATCAATATTGAAAACAGTTATTCTGCTTAATATTTGTGTGTGAAATATTTTCTTCTGGATGCTTTGATGAATAAAAAGTACAGCATTTATTTGAAGTAATAATTGTATTTTATTTTTTACAAATAAATAAATACTGACACCAAAATTTTAAGTTGTAGTGTATATATATGATTTTATTTATTTGTTATACTTATGTTTTGTTTTTAATATTTGTCTAATTTAATATGAATCGAATCCAGAGAACGCTCAGAGAAGTTTAAAGGGACAGTTCACCCAAAGATGACAATTCTGTCAACAATGTATGACTTTCTTCGGTGGATCACAAAAGGCAAAATGACACCCTCAGTCACCCTTTACGGCCATTATGGAAAATAAATATGCAGGAAGAAAGAAAATCCATACGAGTTTGGGACAATCAGACAGCGAGTAAATAATTTCTTATTCATTTCGGGTGAACTATTCCTTTAACGTTAACGTTACATTAGTGGAGTGTAGTATGTCAGGAAACCAACACCGGTCAGTTTCGTTTCAGATGATGCTCATGAGTTGGCATATTTCACTTGATTTGGCAGCCCATCTCAATACATTAACTCTACAACCTGTAAACCACTTAACTTAGCTTAGTAACCGACGGAAACAAAAGTAAACAGGGTAACGATATTATACACAGCAGCAGCAGCAGCAGGAGCAGGAGCAGGAGGAGGAAGCTGGTGGAGATGTACCTCGGGTTCGGTACCCAGAGCCGAGCGGTTCGGTCTCTGGACACGGACACAAAGGCTCCATCCGGAAAGGCGGCAGCGGCGAGACCCCTGACATCCATCTCGTGCGCGGGCAGAGAGCAGCGCAGTCTGTATGAGTTACTACCGGACATTATTCCTGATGAAAGACAGCGATCACTGCACGCACTGACACAGCAACACTACACACACTGCATGACGGGAGAACATTCGACAGAATAAAAGTCCCGCTCTCAATTCGTATTCTGCCATACTGTTAGCACATACATTTGTAAAACACATAAAACATTTTACGAGTATAATATCATATGTATGTAAATAATATTTAAAATGAGAATCATTTTGAATATAGACTTTTAATATAGAACAACTGTCGATTAATAGAAGACTTTAAACTTGTTTTTTTAGATTTGAACTTTAACCCGGAAAAGCTAGATTGAGTTGATGTTTGTCCTCGGATGAGGTGAATCTGTCAAAATCATGTCCACAAATAAGAGGATAACGCTTATATTTGGAGGCTTTATTGCAGCTGTGGCTGTGGCTTTTTATCCTATATTTTTCCACCCTCTCACTCACTCTGAAGACTACAGTAAGTCTTTATCACTGACGTTAGTCATTATGACACTGCACATGTGTTGTTGTTGTCTGTAAATTTATGTAATCTAAAATAACATCACGTTCTATTATATTGCATTTTGTGACCCAGTAGTCTTATAATCAGTATATCAGTTTCAGTGTAGTAACCTTAGTGAAAGCATTAATGTGAATAATAGACTATTGTGAAGAATTTATGCTATACGTCACTGACTGTAGAATGTTTTGCTGTCTTTAATCTACGATGAATTAAATGGAAACGACTTCTATTTGTAAGGTAACGCTACCTTAATAAGACTTTATATTATAATAAAAAAAATACATTGATTACTTTTTTTTACTAAAATAAAATAATATAAAATGTTTTTTAACGTATTTTGGCAAGCTGCCAAGACAACATTTCTCATTCTTTAGTTGAAGTTGAAGTACTGCAATAAAAAACGAAATAAACTAACTCTAAAAAGTAAAACTTAATAAAAACTATACAGACATTTAAAAACAAAAATGAATAAACATGACAAAAACAATGTAGGCTACTGTAACTCAAATTAAAATAAAAGCAAATATTAACATGTTTAAATAATACATCAAAATACCACACTGAGATTAAAATTATTTTTTAATTTTTTTATTATTGTTTTAAACATTTAAAAAATAATAATAAAATGGGAGCTCAAACAAACAAAAAGGAAACCCAAAAATAAAGTGGAAGGGTCTTGTTTTTGTAAGATTCACCAAATAAAAAGTTGAATGTCAGCGTTTCTCTAGAGTCTGAATTGTTGTTCATGTGTTTACAGAGCAGGTCCAGAAGACGAATCGATCTGGAGTCAATCAAGCAGATGTGCAGCCTGTTGGTAAGTCATGCTCACTCTTTATGATATCTGTTAAGTGTTGTGAGTTTGATTTATTACACTGTTAGCAAGTAGAACTGTAAACATAAATGATACCTGACAGACATCACACATGTGATGATTAGTAGTTTGAAGCTTTAGTAGGATCGTTTAGTGGCAGGAATATAGATTCTAGTACATAGCCTACTACAGTTTATTTGCATTAGGCTCACATGAATGCTTCAATGCTATTTAATGGACAATAGTTGTTTTTATATGATTGTCCTGTTATGTGTCCTATTTGAATTAGGTGTGAAGATCTGGTCTGATCCCTACAAGCCAAAATCATGATTCCAGTGATACATGTGTGGATGAAAACTGAATGAATGAACATGAGGACTGATGTGTAACTCAGTGAGGAGGAGGATTGCGTATTGTGACACACTTACAATAGCTTTTTGCCACCATGCATCAAATGAGGCTTTAAGGGTGTGAGTGAGTGTGTGTTTTGTGTGGGAATAGGATTGAAACTAGGATGACTGACCAACAACCCAAAAATGTGTTGATTTGTTAGTCGGCACTTAAAAATATTATGTTCATGAATCACTTTAATGAGTTGTGTTAATTAATTCTACATAATAATAATGTTCATAAAGACATAATATTGTTCTCTATCTATTATGAATAAAATATCTTGGAACGGTTCCTCAACTTGCTTATTTGTTTCACAAAAATATGACCACTAGATGGCGGTCACACTTCATCTTCTGGGAAGAATATTTTCAGAACTTTGGTTATAGTTCATCATGCTTTATATGAAAATGTATTACACAAGTGAGAAACCTCTATTAAAAACCTCAAATCTGACACAAAACCTTTGTTTTCTGTTAGTATTGTTATTTGCACACAGGAGACTTTTTTTTTTTTTTTTTTTTTGTTAATACCCATAGTAAAATTTTACTTACAGTATTTCATACTAAGTATACTACAAATCCGTTAACATATTTACTAACATAGTGCTTGAGACTTACTGAAATAAAAACTATAGTACTTTATGTGGAGTAATTCTTTATTGCACAATGCACATTTCTTAATATTAAGCCTAAAATGTGTTTTAATATCACTGATCTCTGTATAAAATCAGTCTTAAATGCAAGATATTTAAAGTGTACCTAAAGTATACTTGCAATAGTTCCACTTTAGCACAATTAAATATACTTAAGTATATCTTTAGTTGGACCTCAGCTCTATTTCCGGTTAACTAAAGTTCCGGTAAAACTGCTTTAAGTATAAAACTAGTTTTTCAAATTTAGCAGACTTTAAGTATACTACCAAACGTACAATTTATATTAAGTACATAAATATGTATATGTATTTGTAGTATACTTAGCATAAAATTAATGTATTTCATATACATTTGGGTACATTTAATTTTCACTAGGGACATTTTCACCACTAAACTGTGCTTTTGTAATAGTTCTGTTGCTATTGTTCCTGATTAGATTTATTGTGTTACTTTGGCACTGAGAGTTGGAAGAGTCATTTGGCCCTCAAAAGTTTCAAAATCTGTAACCTGAGAGCAGCACACCTCGGCCAGGACCCTGCGCCAACCAAGACCTGTTGTCATGGCAGCGGGACCGGGACAGCACCTGTGCATCGACGAGGCCCAAGGCCCTGCCCCTTTTTACCGAAGCGCTTTGTGTGTGAGGGTTCAATGAATGAGATCTAGCACAGGCTAAACACAACGTTAAGTGCGACACGAAGATACCATGCTCAGCCACTTTACATACAGCAAATTAAATATTAAGTACACCAGGAAAATGTTTAACCTTTGCGTTGTTAGTTTGCTATTTAACCATGTGTGAGTGACCTACAGTTGCTTCAGGTGCTTTGTCAATGGCATTGTGTCTGTTAAAATGAATGCATGTGAGAAAGGAACGGAGAAGAGACAGAGGGGGTTTACTAAAGGATGCAGAGTCCTCTGTCCCGCGGGACCTGCCGCATATCCAAGAACTGACATAATATCTCCTCACTACCACAAAGAGCACATTGCTAACCCTCACTCGAGAGCCTGCCAGCGCAGCAGCTGCCAAACGCAATAACACCCCCCACCCCCGCTCCCCATTAACTCAACCAACTCCATTGTTTATGGGATGTTGTTATTGTTGGTCGCCATTCAAAAAAACAAAAGAAAAACTTAAGGGCCCCGGCCATTCGGACAACCCGAAGTGAAGAGAAGCGGAGGCTGAGAAAAGCGCAAAATTCCTCTCATTCCTCACAGATTCCTGAAACGACGACAAGGCCTCGGATGCGAGCAGAGGCCGCCACAATGGGGAAATGTTAAAAAAACTGTGCTAGAGCGACCAGAGCAACATTCTTGAAGTTACCCGACAGGCCTCTAAACAAGATCGACGGAATCCTCCACATCAGGCTGTGCGTGGAAAGTCATTTTTCAAGTGCGCTTGTGGGCTTTCATCCTCCTTAAGGAATCGAGGTTTTCATCAGGTTTAGTTGTGAAAGAGTTAAACACTCATAGCGGGGAGTCAGATGGCTGTTTCATAAGTCACTGTCTCTGTTGCGGCTCTATTGTACAGCTGTCCACAGATTGTGCTGCTGATATGAACTCAGGAGACAAACTTGAAGCCTCTTTTGCACTTTTCTAACTTGTCAGAGTTTTTTAACAGCAATGGGATGCGAACCGACGCTCCAGCCAAAGCTATTGGGAAATGTCAGAAATGATTTCCATTGGGAAAAACAAGTACTCAGATGAAACCAAAATCAGACATGGATAGAGTAGATCCATAGTTGGTGTTTGTATTTGAAAGTATTCCCTTACAAATAAGAAGTATACTTTTAAGTTCATTTTATTAAGTAAACTTGAGTAAAGCTCAAGTGCATTTTCTACATATTCTTGTAGGTACGATTTGACTACACTGACACTGACGGATGAGAAGAAAACTTGAACTGAATTATGATGGATGATGACACTATTGTCTTCTGTAAAGCTGCTTCATAGCTGATTCGACTTTGTTTCATATTTGATGAATTTTGTAACACCAACACTGCTATTGAACTGAACTGAATCAACATGACTGGAGCTGAATGACAGTGTTGTCTTTTTAGAGCTGGTTCACGGCAGAATTTGAATGAAGTTTACATTGATCATTAGCTTCCTGTTTATTACTGTGAACCTGCTTTGAAACAATCTGTAAGTGTATTTCAATACTTATGGGGCTAAAATGGCAAGTTTACCAGTAACACGTTTTTTTCTTTTCTATAGCAACTATACTGTGAATGTAACTACAAGTGAACTTATAATTAAGTAAGAATTGTCAGGTCGTCAGTCCACAACTAAGAAGCTAGCTCGTTCGGATCTTTACCACATATTAACTTTAGTTTGTCAAAATTTTGCGCTCTTTCCTGCTTACTAAGTCCTTCTCTATATGATTTAGCAGCTTCCACGTGTTTTTTTCCGTGGTTTAGATATCATAAATTAGTAACAATGTGTTCAGTAGTACATAAACAGTGCAATCCATGTTGTTGTTTACATCCGAGTATCTCCAATATGGCCGCACATCCGGGTAACTGACCAAACCGTTACGAAGGTGCAAACACTATTATTAACCGCTATAAGCTCCCACGTCTGCTTCTTGCCCCATGCTGTGACACCCGGCCCGAATTTTTCTTTTAAGGATGGCCTTGTATATATATATACAGTACTTTGTTATATATATATATATATATATATATATATATATATATATATATATATATATATATATATATATATATATATATATAATGTGTGTGTGTGTGTGTGTGTGTGAGAGAGAGAGAGTAGACCCTATACTTAAAATCGCTCTTTTTTTTTTTCCTTCTTGGACAACCAACCAATCACAATCTTCAAAAGATTGTGTCATACGGGGTCAGCCCCGCCTCCTCACTAAGATGAAAGTTGTCGCCTTTTCCTTGCTCTCAGATCGGTCCCGAATCGCTCTTAAAGTCCACATGAAATCAAAATTGACCATATTTACTTTGTTTGCCTAAATTGATCGTTTTGTGGTGAACAATTCATCCATGCAAGTCAATCCACACAAAATTTTTTTTTGGCTTCGTAATCTTTAATCAAAATCTGAAAATGCCCCTCCCCTCTGCATTGGAGGACCTTCTCTGATGACGTAGGTTTGAGGACTTGGGTTGGGAAACACTTAACCACTCCCCTCAAACCATTAGTCTGTTATGAGCGAGAGATGGAGAGGAGGAGCGCTAGAGTAAAACCCTGCCCTCTGTTCAATATTCCGTTTCACTGGGAAATACGTCACAGCACTGGAGAAAAGTCGTTTGCAACTTCCGGTTCACGCGGACTTTAAGCTAAGACTCCTCCTACGTAGAAGTTTTTAAGCTAAATTAGGAGTTTTCTGAGAGGATTCTTAGAAACTTTAAGTATACGGGCCCTGATCTTTATACTGGAAGTATACATCCTTTAAGTGAACTTAACATCATATTTATAATTTACTCACACATGTTTATCTGTTTCTGTGTGGGTTAATAGTACTGTGTTCAAAAAAGATCAGGTTCAGTTCTCCCATTGTTGCTGTAAGCTTTCCCATCCCAAAGTTAGCCTACTCTCTTGACTAAACTTGAACATTTATGTTTATCAGATTATTATTTAATAGGGTGCTCTTTCAAAAGGGTAAACACAATTCAAGTACATAATATAATACTAAATTGTACTTTTCTTAAGTATATCTTGATCAAAAGAATAAGTACAAGTACAGGCCAAATAGACTGTTCTGTACTTATTAGTATAAGCCAAGTTTAAGGATAAATTTAAAGCTACACTGTGTAGGATTTACTCCCATCTAGCGGTGAAATATGACTACCAACTGAATATTACTTTCTAGCTCCTCCCATTCCGAAGGCGTTTTAACTCCTATGGTGGCCGTATTATTTCAAATCTGCCCGCAAACGCAAGTAAATCTCCCTCTCGCATTCGTCACGGCGCCACTACGTGTAAAAACGCGAAAGGCGAAGCTTGAATGTCCCTCTTTGTCTAATGTATTTTCAAGATGGATGCGCAACATGGCTTCCGCCATTCGAGCAACTCGCTCATATGTATTATAAAAGGCAGATTACACACGAGAATACGTAATTAGTTGGTTGAAGTGATTACACATTAATGAGAACGTATCATTTTGAAATAACGTGTTTTTTGCTAAAAATCAACTTAAAATATTACACAGTGTCGCTTTAAGTATATCCAGAAGTACATAAGTAGGCTGAAACTATACTCTCATATTATTAGTTTAAAAGAGGTATACTAATAGCACACTTGAATAAACTTCTTTTTTGTAAGTGTTCAATGGTGTGGGGAACTAAAAGCAACATTTTTCCAATTAAAGACAGTTGCATGTCATGTTTTTACTGTTGGAGTGTCAACAGCTGGAATTAATCAAACTGAATCACTACCACTCTTCGATTCAGTTTCAGTGATGCCATTACTCACTTTATACACTCAACTCATTAGGTATTTTTGTTTTCCACACATTTACAGCTCACCGTACTTCTCTCTCCTCGAGTAAACGTGTACTCACACGCTGTTAAAGAAACACACTTACCAAAGCATGACTCACATTCTTCATCCCCAATGATATTATTCTCAAAACAACATAATTGGACCGATTGTTTCACTCTCGGGTTACCAGCTAAAGGAGCCTTGTGGAAACAGACAGCATAAGTATTTGGTAATGTCTGGGAAAATGAGCTCTGGGAGGCTTTGCTAGCTCAGATGGCACATGCCAGCCATCGAGGGGCTTGTTGGGAACAGGAGGAGAATCTTCAGCATGAGAAACACAAGTGCAACTCATTAATGAAAAGCTAATGGGGTGTATGTGTGTGTAACTGTTTACCACCTGTGCTGAATCACTGAGCAAAGCTGCAGTCGGAAGAAAGTGGCATCTCTGTTTCCCAGTAATGTATTTTTAATTTTTAATTTTTAATTTACTAAACATGCACTATTAACAAAAGTTGCTGCCTTAAATTTTTAAGTACAATCAACTTGGATGTTTGTCATTTCAACTTAAATTTCATTAAACTGACTTTTAAATCTTGTATAACTTATAAAAAATGTTGAAAACTGCTTAACTTATTTTGATGAGTTAAAGCAATGTAAAAACATATGTTGTCATAACTTATTGATGTTTTACAGTGCAGAAGACAGCAATAGCAAATGACAATGATCCAGCAATCCATTCAATTCCTGATAGACAAAATTAAGTCCCGTCCAACATTTTTTCTTGTTCGAGAGGCCATACTTCACAATAGGTAAGAAAAGACTATCACAACTTCTGTTTCATGCAGACTTTAACACGCGCAATCTTTCTGTTGGACTGAATATCAGCTGGCTTTGTGCCTATGCCCGAGTCTTGTTTGTGTCATATGAGTGATCTTAAATTGGAAGATGATCAGACTGTAGTCTTAGAAAGAAATGTTTGGCTTGACTGCCTCTCCTATAACCTGGCTGTCAGTTAAATAGCACAATATGAATTTAATAACGCCCTTCAGATTAGTATCAGTGGGGTAATAAACTGTGAGGGGCCTCAGGCTACATTTCTTTTCCGCCTGGCTCAAGGTGCTCCTTGTAAGCAAACTTCCATTAACAACTGACCATTTCAGCCTTGAAAACACTTCAAATCCGTATCAAAGTTTTTTTTTTTTTCAAAGGGTAAAGTTATTTTGATGACTTTAATTCAGAAATCCTGGCATGGATTTTCAAAATTGGCCTCAAGAGCTAAATAACAATAAACAGGCAATATATCAGATGTCTACGTGAAAATGTGGATGTTTGACATAAAAAAAAAAAAAAAACTCAATATGAATTGTGAATATATATTCTGAGACTGTATTTAAAATATGCCCAACATCAGTAGACAGGAAGATGATTTTGATTTTTAAAATCTCTGCTTTGGACACCAGTGTGTTTTCATTGGTTGGTTGTTGAGTTACTGAACTGGTTTTTACTGCACATATGATCCCCCACAATGCACGGTCAAAAGTAAATATTCAAACCACACAATCCTGTCGGTTTGAGAGCTGAAGAATCTGACCCACAGAGTATTAATTATAATGCTGGAGATATGAGTAAGACATATGCAGGAACATTAACAGATATAGCAACTTTATTCATGCTGCATATTGTCCGCTAACACGGCCTATAAATTAAGCCTTTAAAAGTACAAGTATACACATGCAACCACTGTCTTCCATGACTTTTCATTAGAGTGCAACAGATGACAGCACAATATACGGCCTGGCAGGGACTGAGGATTCTGGGAAAAGTCGTGGAACTTTGGAAGAAGCAACGGAACACAGGGCTGTCCACTGCTGGCTCGCAAGACCTTGGAAGAACCCTTAATAGGGTGCTCGATCATGAGGTTTGCTGTGGAGAAATTAACCTCTACAAGAACTGCAAAAAGCTATGTAGTGGTCAGAAAAACCGAATAACCTATGGTGGGGTTTTCCTTTCAGCTTTTATTAATGATGGAGGTTCATTTTTAGGACCATAGCCATTGGAATAAGGAAATTGTGAAAAATGAAAATTAGTGATTAGTTAGACCCCAAGCTTTTCCTGCCTCAGGGTCACATGTAACTGGAGATTCAGTGGTTGTTCAGAAATGTTTAATCTCACAATTTCTTAGATCATTCTGCAAAACATAAAACATATCTCATATCGGCCAATTATGTAAGATCTTTTTTTTATTGGAATCATTAAATATTCCAAAAGTTTTATCCCGTTTTGAGTTTGTTTCTGATATGTTTTCCTGTTCTGTGAATGTCCGAGGGGCTATTTACACGACACTGTTTTCAACTAAAAACGTTAAACTTTTTTTTGCGTTTTGGCCGTTCATTTACACGACAACGGCATTTTGGGTGCCAGAAAATGCAAACTGTTGAAAACGCGTTTCCATGTAAACAAAAAAAAAAAATCTCCAAAAATTATGAAGTCATGCACATGCGTATTACGTGTTCAGTCTATAGTGTTTCATCACCATCTAACAGCCTGGCAGCAGAATACAGCGTTTTTAGTCGTTTTCGCGGATCTGTGTGAATGGGGGTCGTTTTGACAATGGAGTTGTCAGTACGTGGAAAACTGTCACTGTCGCGCTTTTGTTGTTTACACGGAGACCATTTTCAAAAACTTGCACTTTGAAACCCGTTTTCAAAAGTTTGCGTTTTCAGGCACCCAGAACGCCGTTGTCGTGTAAATGAAAAGCCAAAACGCATAAAAAGCTTTACGTTTTTAGTTGAAAACGGTGTTAACAGCCCCTTAATGAAAAACTTCTCCGTTTTAAGCATATCGTTGTCGTGTAAACGTAACCTAAGTTCAGTTCGCCTCCATTCTCTCCCTGTTTGTTTCCATGGTTACTGATTGAGTTAGTTCTGTTCAGGTGTGTCTAGTTAATAATTAGCCCTCTCTTGGGCTACGTTTACACGTGGCCGGTTATTTTCATAAACGGACATTTCACCCTCTCCGTTTTCAGAGGAGTGTTCGTTTACACAAACCCGTGTATATGCCGTCAAGAGCATGCCAAACCTGTAGGTGGCAGTGTAACGAGAAGCTCAAGCCCATGTTAGCCAATCAGAATCCCGAAAATATAGGTCGCACCTTTGACGCAGTGCAAGTTCTGTCGCATACGGTGACGTTGACTGCCTAAAACCAGAGAATGGGTGTTTCTCAAAACCAAGAATGCAAAGAACGGACTTGTGTTCTTGGGGAGAACGCTCTTGCTAGTTGTTCTTGGAAGAATGAACTCACAAGGTGACGAGCACACAGAACGCTGCTGACAGTTTGAGACGATGTGTTCTTGCTGGTATTGCGCAATAATACCCCCGCACAGACGGCGTCTGCAGTACCCAAACATAACGAGAATTATTGACGATAACAGCCAGGCTTTATCGCCTAAGCCTACCCTCAGCTCAAGGGATTACTCTACAACTGTACACTATGTAATGTATATTCATAACAATAAATCTACCTACGCTGGAGATTCTCACTTCCGAAAACATTTGAGCGCATTTTCGATTCGCCATACATTTTTGAAAAATGCCAATATTTGAAATATACACAGTTGATTTCTCGCATCAAATGTTCTCAGAAGTGAATTTAGTGATGAAATAGCGTACAAATTTGTAGAAAAACGACTTGCTGTATTGACCTCTCGTTCCTCGAATGCCGAAATGAATGCTGGGATATTTCTGCCATTAAGTTCACACAAGTTACCAACCTATGCATCCTCGGTAAAATGGGCGTGTCAAGAACACTTCCGGGATTTTTAACCGTTCTTGCCAAAATGCAAACTTGTGTATTGGGACGGTACTTGGGCAGCGACTGATGACGTTTCACAAGTCCACAAGAACGCAAGTACAGACAAGAACGCATTTTGAGAAACGGCCAATGTCTAATAGGAAGAGAATTGGCAATCTGCTTACTTCCGGTTTCTGGACTGGCTGCAGTAACACATCTCTGTCCATGCGGGGGCGCTCGCAGGCGAGTGCAGAATGAATGGAGGTCTATGGCGAAATACCCATCAAAATCCACTTTTCTCAGGATATAATTTTTTGTATAGTCATTTGAATGTTGTATTCGAAAGGAGATGCAAAGAAATTACACATTGCTGGGTGTTCGATTTTTTAGAGTCACTTATTTGCTTTAAAAAGTGTCAATGACGTCATACACATTGTACGACCAGAGATACTGCTTTACGGCAATCCTTCACTCACTCTGGTTCTTTCGCGCTCTGCACTTTCTTTTCTCTCGAGGCATCGACAACACAGCTGACACAGGTAAATACATGTGCTAGAAGAGTTTTTGTTTTGTTTGTTTCTGGTCCTGCTTCGGATGCCACGATGCCATCAAGTGGTATCTCTGGTCGTAATCAGTCTTTCATTGACCAATCAGCGTTCATTAGCAGAATGCTAGCGTGTTATGGGCAACAACAACTCAACCTGTAAGAAAACGAAAGGACATAAGTGCTCGTTCATTCAACTTTCGACCAATAACCCATGTTGAACTTGCAAAACCTACAATAAAATCTGAGATTTCTCAACGGCAATCGGGTGAAAGAGACAAATTTAGCCGCCTAGCCCCATAGACTCCCATTCAGTCTGCACTCGCCCGCGATCACCTCCAGTGGAACTCTAATGGAACTGCAACCAAGATCGATACAATGGGGCTGATAGGAAGTGCCAAGGCTCTACGTAGACGGGCTCTGCTAAAACTCAGTTTTTCTCAGTTTACATGCAAACGTGTAAACAGAGTTTTCCAAAATCTCCACTCTGGACGGAGTTTTTAGAAAGAATCGTTTTCAGAGGCGAATTCTCCGTTTGCATGTAAACGAGGGGCACAACCGAAGCGAAATGTCGAAATGTCGTTTTTTCTAAATAACCATGTACGTGTAAACGGGGCCTTGGTTTCTGTCTATTTAAGACAGACCCTGTGTTTCGTTCAGTTCATCGTCAGTTCTACGTTGTAATAAGTTTGTTGTTCTGTTCCTGAGATTCTGTTTTGTGTAGATTTGAGTTTATTTCTAAAATAAAGACTGCTGCACATAGACTTAGATCCCGTTTCACCCTTCCTTGCAACCGGCGGTGACAAGTTTGGGTTCCGTAGTTTTTTAACATTTTTCACGAGTTCGCATGTTAATGAAATCTGATGTAATATTAAAATGCGTATTTGGCTTGCTGTCCGGGGGGAGGGCTTCAGCCCGATTCCAGAGTACCTCCCCCCTATAAATGTATAGATCATAGGTATCTATGAGCAGACCCAGCTGAATGTGAGGTGATGGGGTGGTGGCGGGATGCTGAGAAATTAGTCATGAGACTTTATTTATACTGGCTATTTCTTGTGCTGATTGGATGATTACCTGAACATGCTCCTCCCGAACTTTGTTACATAAAACTTCATTTAATGAAAGAAAACATTTATGCTCTCCAATGCTGCATTTAAAACCTTAATATTGTGCAATCTTATTACAATTTAAAATAACTTTTTAATATATTTAAAAATGTAATTTATTCCTGTGATGGCAAAGGTGTATTTTCAGCATCATTACAGTCTTCAGTGTCACATGATCCTTCAGAAATCATTATAGCATGATGATTTGTTGCTCAAGAAACATTTATAATTAAATCAATGTTACAAATATTTTTGTGGATTTTTTCAGGATTCTTTAATTTATAGAAAGATCAAAAAGAACAGTATTTATTTTAATAGAATATTTTTGTAACATTGGAAAAGTCTTTATTTTTGATAAATTTAATGGCTTAAATGCTTAAAGTTGTGTATTGCAACTGTTCAGATCATTAGGGTGCTCTTTCGTTTTCCGGAATATCTGCATTGGCAATGACTTTGCATTGGTAGACATACGCCTTTATTCCGTGCTGTCGCCTCCGCCGGTTTCAAAACATGTCTTCGTATATATTGTCATTTTCTGCTTGTCCGGCACTTTGCAACAACACAACTTTGTTTCCGCAGCGACTTTCAGCATGTTTCTTATAACAACATCTGACGTTTATGTTTTATGTGGCGTAAAAATCTGATCGTATTTCAATTGGATATGCACAAAAATCGGATTTGGACTGACAGTGTGAACTAGCCTAAGTTGATCGTAGAACAATATCCACTAATGGTCTCTACGATCAAATAAGTCTTACAAAGCTTTTGGGAAACGCAGCCCAGAGCAGTCGGACTGAAAAAGATTTCCAGAAATGCCATTTGTATAGAATTTCAAACCACATGAATGTAGTTTGAAATGGATTCATTTCATGTGTTTTTTTGTTGTTGTTGTTGTTGCTGTTCACACTTGCTAAATCTGATCGAATTTCAATTAGATATGCACAAAAATTGATTTGGACTGACAGTCTGAACGTAGCCTTTGTCATCTTACAATGACAGGGGAACACAGGCTATCCAGAATAGGGAACACAGAACCAAAACACAATGAAACTAAGCAGAACAAAACCTAATCCTAACAAACAGCTGATCAGCCACAATTTTCATATCGATGCATCCTCATGCATAATGTTCTTCCGTCTCTTCAGAGAACTTGTGAAATTTGGTGAGAACATCACAAAACACTGTCCAAGATGGATCATAAATGAGTTTCCAACTTTTGGAATAGGTTGTCCACGTATGAGCCCATGAGAACAAAAAGTTGCTTTCCAGGTTAATAGCTGGAATGTTGTTTTAGTCTCTATGGAATTTCAGATCAGTAGCTGGAATAGTGTTTTATTCTTACTGGAGGATCCGTACTTTGTGATATATTTGTCTGACAACGTTGTTGTTTTCCTTGGAATTTTACTAGATTGACACTAACACTAGCACTGCAAATTCCTGAGCGCGTTATAGAGAAATTTTCATTTAAAATGCCGCTCACAAGTGAAAGGGTATAATTACAGTCATGTTTGGTAGAGGCTTTAATTCCTGTCTTGAGGCAGCCTTCCCCCCCATACATAGCTATAAATGTCAGTCCATACAGGGTGATTACATGGGCACTGAATGGCAAATAGATTGCGTGATATGATATTCGCTGTGAATTCTTGGCTGAACAAATGCAGACCAATAAATGGCATCTGTACTTTTTCTGAACAGGTCACCATGGCATGCTTGGCTCTCAGTGTGGGTTTCAGAGGCTGACCATCCTCCATCCTCCTCGGCCTTTTTCGGGACAAACTGGGAGCGCGTGTGTGCGAGGCTGGCCGAGCCCCAAACCCGAGGTCTATACTGCTTCTGGCAGCGTACAGATTAAGACTGCAATTATAGATCTGGGTTTGGACTCTGCTTTGTTTGAGAAAATGGAGGGAGGTTTGGTGGGGTGGGTGATGTCATCTCTGGTTTAGAGCCGCACAGACTGGGATCACAGCGCTGGTGTTGGCTTACTGCGCTGCGTCGAGGATGAGAGAGAACGAGACGGAGAGAAAAGAAGGACGGCGTGAGTGTGTGCACTTTAAATAGATCTCAACTGAATTGATGGGGCTTATAATCAGGGTGGTTTATGTGTTTGTGCATGTATATGTGTGTGTGTGTGTGTGTGTGTGAACGATATGAGCTGCCATATTATAACCGAGCTCTAACATAAGCTTATAACACTTAACAGTTTAGTTTAGTCTTTATGTATCATTTTTTCCCCCCCAAAGATAATAAACAGAGATGTCAAATGGGTTAAACAAAGTCCCACAGATCGCAGCACTTTTTCATGCTCACTACAAACAGGCCAAGCCGAAGTTAGAGGAACCGAGTGAAGACAACATTTTTTACGACCACTTGCAGGCACCGTTTTATGAGACATTGTTAAAAAATGTGGGCACGCAGAGAATTTACACAGCAATACCACTTTATTTGTTATCCTTTCTTTCAGCAATGTTTGGATGAATCGGGGCTGAATGAGAGCGCAGTTAAAATAACACAGAATAAGTGTACTTGGGTAATCTTTTTGGTTGTTGTGGGGAGAGAGGGCTTTGCCCATGTAAACTTGCGGAGGACGGTTGGCTGAGAGGTCCGGCACTGTAATGTGAGCTGTGGTTGGGGAATAACACGGGGGGCGTTCACAGCCCGCTTTTCCAATCTCCAATCTGCTGTAATTCACTGCCATGATTCACAAATGGAGCCTGGCTGGGTGAGGAGATGAGCCAAGCGGCAAACAAAAGAGGAAGAACCGACATGTGCCAAAACAGTACAATGACACAAGTGTTAACAATTAGGTGTTTAAAAATATCAATATTTTAGTTGAATTTATCTACATACTAATTATAAAAAATTACCCATTTAGATTAAAAAGATGGTCACGCAACACTTTTCATTTCATATGCATGTGAATGCGGGAGATCAGAGAATGCATATTCATGCAAAGAAATTCATGCACATTTCATTGCCTTCCATATTCAAGTTAGGTGAACTTTACCTGTGCATTTGACGTGTGACCACAGATGAAAAGAGCATCCACTTTAAAGCTGTAGAACCACAGAAATTGCATTGCTGCAGAAACGTGGAGAAATTGTGTATTTTACCTTTGGAATCATTATTGTTTTATGTTAAATTTATGTTTTTTTTTTCTTTTAAAAAGGTATCATATCTTGTCTGTTACAGTGTCTGTGTCACGTGTCAGTGTATGTTTAGACTTTCAGTTTGTGTTTTGATTTTTTTCCGATTTTTCTTTTCCCGCCACTCCTTCGTTTCCATGGTTACTGTCATTTCAGTTTAATCATCGTCATCTGTATCACCTGTGTTCTGTTAATCAGTGTAATCTGTGTTTGTATTTAAGTTCTGTCTGTTCTGTCAGTCTTTGTCTGATCTATGTTGTATTAAGTGTGTGTGAACCTTCTGCTTGTCTTTTATGAACCGGTATGATTTATATTGCGAGTAAAAGTTTGCATTGGAACTTTTGCCTTGGTCGTTCATCGGCCTGCCCTTGACTCGAGACTACAATCCTCAAGCTTTGCCTCATCCCTTCGTCCCTCCGGCTCCATTGGCCTCCTCACTCTCTCCAGCTCCACCTTGGTCCTCTGTCACTCTGGCTCCACCGCAGCCTTCTGGATACCCGCCTGCGCCTCGGTCGCCAGAGCCGTCGGCATCGCCATGTCCCTTGGGATCCTCAGCATCGCCTTGGCTCGTCGGCTCTCCGGCTTCATCCGGGTATCCTCTTCCTCCTGCTCCGCCTTTGTCAGTCGGCCCCCTGGAGTCGCCAGTCCTGCCTCCACCATGGCTCCTCCCTCCGTCTGCTCCGCCCTGGTCCCTCCTGCCTTCTGTCTGCCCTTCACCTGCTCTTCGTCCTCCTTCTGAGCTCCCTCGCAGGGAGGTCTATCTCCGGAGCAAGGTCGCACCTTCCGGGAGGGGGAGGTACTGTCACGTGTCCGTGTATGTTTAGACTTTCAGTTTGTTTTGATTTGTTCCTGTCTTCGTTTGTTCTTTTCCTGCCACTCCTTCGTTTCCATGGTTGCAGTCAGTATCAGTTCAGTTTTATCACCTGTTTAGTCATCGTCATCTGTATATATGTTCTGTTAATCTGTGTTTGTATTTAAGTTTTGTCTGTTCTGTCAGTCTTCGTCCGATCTACGTTGTATTAAGTGTGTGTGTGAACCTGCCCGTCTATGTACCTGTATGATTTATATTGTGAGTAAAAGTTTGCATTGGAACTTTGACTCTTCTTCGTCTTCTGCCTGCACCACACCGTGACAGTCTGAAGAAATATTTCATGCCTAAAATTCTAGTGCGGCTGCCTCTAAAGTAACTTTAAAGGGATTCTTCAGGATTTAGCATTAAGCTTTGTATTAGTAGAAAACCTGTAGTGTTTTCGAATTACCATGCTTTCCACCCTCATATCCCCATGAGACAAGAAATTTATGTATTTTTTGTCTGGAAAAAATCCTCCGATGACGCAAAAATCGTCATTTTGCGTCATCGGAGGATTTTCTGGCCAGAGGCTAAAGACTACAGCCAGTAGGAGGGGCTGTCCCGCATGTGTTCAACCCGCCCATAGAGGGTGGGATCTCACTCACATAATGTACACACAGTCAGCCGTCTTTCTTTGGAAGCTAAGCTTGCAGGCTCTTGTTCTGTGGAGAAAGCTGAGTAGTAGGAGAAAGCTGAGTAGTAGGAGAAAGCTGAGTAGTAGGGGTTACCATCCTCCTTTTCCCGGACTTGTCCGGCGGGCGAGATCGTTCAAAATGTCCGGGATTCGGCTTTTGCTTTCTGCGGTCGCCATTCATTGTTTACATGCACACCTCTTGTTTCAATCTAACTGAATTCATTCCGATTGGTGAATCTGAATGTAGTGTTTACATGAACGCTAAACAAGTGATCGGTTGATGTGCGTTTTAACATTGCTAAGAAAATTCCCACTCCTCCGTGAGAGATACGAGACCGGCGCTCAGTAATGACGCCACCGGCCTCGCGCCGTTCTCCCGCGGCCGTCAGCCTCGTCCTGCTCGCCACAGTAAACATAATGAATGGCGACTGTAGAACGCAAAAGCCGAATCCCGGACATTTTGGGCGATCTCGAAATCCCAGGCAGACTCGTCACGGAGACTCACTGGTAGCCTAACCATGTTGTTTTCAACTGCGCTCTCTAACCGGTAGGCGTGGCCTCCTAGGGCAGCGAAGCAAGTGCATTCTGGGAGTTGTTGTCTTTCATCCACATAAGCCAAAAATAAATTTTCTGGCTTTTCTCAGTCTAGAAAGCTCCAAATTAAAAAATTTCTTCACATTTCTTCTACATAAATGACCTATTTTAAATACACATTCATCTTTTCAGAGGTGAAGTATCCCTTTAAAAAGATTTGATCAAAACTACACTATAGTTTTTTCCCTACACTGATAAAAATGATTTTGTGGAAACAAATGCAAAAAACAAATGTAATTTCTACATGAAAATGTTAGTTAGGTTAGAATAAAAAAAACAAAGTAAATTCTACATTAGTACTCAATTCAAGCTTGTAGAAATTCACACGTAAATATCAACGTTATAAAATGAAGTAAAACTACTCAACTGTTCCCACTGTGCACTGGGCCTTGAATTTTTGTTTCAAGTTGTGCCAGTTGATTTTTTTCGCTGTTTTCCAGTTGTATTTACAGTTTTATCATTGCTTTTTGTTGTTAGGTTTAGTAACTTGTCATTTTGTGACATTTGGAGTTAATTTTCTACTCAAAATGACACATTCATACTCAAACTATCAGATGTTACTGTCATTGTGTATTGTGTACCAAGTATTGAGGTCTCTGTGTTCAGGTGCTGCATAATTTGTTATATGTGGTGTCTACACAATATTTACTGTATTATTTATGTTTGTAAGTAAAGCATACACTTTTAAAAGTGTGGTTTAATTCATTGTTATATTGTTTGAGTAAAGTGTATTGCAAAGGAAACTTCAACGAAATAGAAATTAGACTACTCAACCTTTTACTGGCCAAGTTAAAATTACTTATTTTCTTTGTTAATTTTACTTAACTTAGTTAAGTATAGTTTACTTAATTCCATATGTGAAATTTGCTTTCACGAGTTCCTTTGTCTTTGTCTTAAAGCTAATAAGGTTAAGTGTATTTGGCTTGCTGTTCCATGCTGAGCTCATGGAAGCAGCTTCAATATAGAAACTTAGATATTCAACTTAGATATACCCCCCCAGTGGGACTACTAATGCTTGGATGAAGAGTATGGTAGCAAGATGCCTAAATTATGTTGGTGGATGTGGAGGGATGCCAAAACAGCTGATGCCAGAGCAAGGTGAGCGGCTGCTTATATGCTCCGCAGTTAATTGAAAGATTAGATGGGTTCACTCCTCCCAAAATCATGTTGTGAACTTCATGTAAAAATATGTGTGCAAAAACTTGACTAAGAACATTTTTATTTTATTACACTACTTTTAATAATAATAATAAAAAAAGTCAGGGTAGTGTTTGAGGCATTAAACTCCAAGCAACTCGTGGACGAACACTGTTTTGGTCTTCAGATGATTTGAGGTTTGAGGCCTGTGGTTAGGTGATCTTATCAGAGCGAATGTCACAAATTACATAAAAATTTGCCCCTCCTAAAAGGAAATATGTTACATAAATATAATAGAGCAATATCAGTGAATAATGTATTTTGAGCAGTTAACTGCCTTCCACTGTTGTTTGGACTCATTGAAAACAATTGTTTTAAAATAAATAAAATTAAACCAATGCTGGCTTTCGACATAACGATCACTACATATCTTAAAAGCAAAAAAAAAGGCCACATCAGTGTCAGATAATTCCGAAATATCGCCATCGCTGTTAATAAAAGCTTTAGTACAGGTTCTGACACTTTGTTTCTTGCTTCTAAACTCTGTATAACAACGGATGATTCTTCAGATAGTTGAACAACTATAGTTTTAATAGTTTTAATTAAGCTTATCTGCTATAAATGCTGATCTGACTTGAGTTGTAATGGAAAAGCTGCAGAATACATACGGTTTTACAGGCCTACTATTCATAAAAAATATTAGAAAGCACATAGTGTACACTGCACAGTATGCAGTATCCTAGTGCAAACATGCACGTCCTGATTCTGCGGAGTTAGACTCGTTCATGGATTTTGTTGATCCTGGAACAACATTCAAGTCTGACATTTTTTTGTAACCTTATCCTTATCCCAAAACCTAACACTACTCATAACTTATCCCTAAAATCAAAGCAAAATGATATGTGAATAACACTGATGTAGAAGCACCTAACCCTGGTTGTAAGCCTAAACGTAATAAACTGTAAACTTGTCCCTCAAATCCGATTGGTTGATTGGAATGTTGTTCTAGGATCAACAAAGATGTTGATCCAGGAACACGATGCACTTGGTGAAGGTTTTGCTACTTAACTACTGTTTTTCTACACTGTCAAAACACGGTTTATGTGTCAATTGGATCAGTGTCTATGTATGTTTGTATATTAGGTGTGAGGTGAGTACTGGCTCAATTTCCAGACGTCTCCTGGCCCTCTTCTTGCAACACTCGCACCAGATTGACACTCATTCACCAGTGTGTGTCAATGTAGACGAGAGCAAAGAATGAGGAGTGAGGTAGATCAGTGGGTCCACTGAATGTTCCAGGCTTTCGGCTGGCATGTTACATCCCCCGAATGATGCAACCTAGGATGTTTTCAATTTCACAACCTGATTAGGCTATTTCAGATACTCTCCAGCTAGACTCAATGGAAGCCAATACAGGAACTGAGCACTAAACGGCATTAAGTAGATCCAGGGAGACCGAGAAAATGTAAAAAGGAATCAAAACACTGGAAAACAAACAGACTGTATCAAGACTTGGCACTATCCATCCAACATGTCGACCTCAGTTTTTCCATGTTATGGTTAATGCGCCCAAAGACCCCTCTCTTACAAACTTTCAGAGGAAAGAGTGAAATGTTGAGAGATACTTTTTTCCTTCCATTTTCCGCTTTGATTTTTTTTTCTTTTAAGAAGAATACGACAGCTCAGAAATGCTCAGTGCTCTGTGGACAGTTGGACTCCACATGTTGTTGGTTCATGAGATCACTCTTTCAGAGAGGAAGAAGTAATAAAAGTACATGTGACGGATACTGTACCTCACAATTGAGCTCACAAAACAAAACAGAGCGGAATAGTCAAATGAAGAGAAGCTTTAAATGGAGGAAATCCATAATTTGAGATGAAAACTGGTGAATGACAGGAGGAGGAAGTTAAAGATGTCTTTTCGCAGAAAAGAAAAAGGCTCAGAAAAACGCTCTGTTTTAGTGTGTGCCCTTTAAATGCAAATAAGCTGCTGCTGGACGACCCAGGGGGCGGAGCTTCATAAGCTCGCGCTCAGTCTCTCAGGACAATTTCATCTCACGGAATGATGATAATATCAGAAACTCTCAGTAACTGTGTTCAGTTCGAGTCGGACAATAATGCCTACAGAGTCAGAGTGCTGTATAGAGATGAAACAGGTATAGTTTAGTAGTTTAATTACGGTTATTATAACGTATTTGTCATCTGCTTGTATGAATCCATTATTTATTATTATACCATGGTCTGGGTGAATACTCGATTCTGATTGGCTGCAGGGTGTCCATTAAAAAGTGATAATGTACACCTAGGAAAGGCGTCCCGTCAATTTGCCTGATGACAGTTCTAAATGATTGCGCTGGCTCAAACTCACTGATCAACTGCTGCGGTCGGGTCGCTGTGGCCACGTTGCTTGGCAACGCCTGTATACGGGAGAAGATATTAAATAGTGCGCTCGAGTTAATAAATAAAAACCCTCACGATTTTTACTCTAAAACACATTAAAGTATTATTAATTGATTAAATATTTCTTTCTTTCGTAAGTAACCATGGTATAAACGGGTTAATGCCCTTCGAGGTGTCCATTATCAGGTTTTAATGGACGACGGTGAGGCGTGAACCGTCCGACGCGCAGCGGAGGACGGTTGCCTCCGCCGAAGTCCATTAAAACCTGATAATGGACACCTCGTCGGGCATTAACCCTTACATAGCCTACAAGTCTGCTGTCTGAATGATGATCAAACATACTGATGAGTTTAATAAAGTTTATTGTACATAACACAAAAGATGAAGCGTCAGTTTTACTTCAGAAAATCACCGTAAGAGCTGAGTAAACACAGTAAGTTATTAGAAGTGCGCAAGTACATAAACGAATTTCGGTAGAGTTGAGGGAGCATTCCTGTGGGTGGAGGTTAGTCAAAAAATGGTTTTAATGACGTCATTAAAGAAGGAAGTAGAGGGATGTAGTCCAAACGGGCCGTTCGATGTAGTCAACTTCTGTTAAATAAAATATCTCGCTTGGCATTGAACTTTGAGCTTTATCATTTTACAGATATTATTTATACTCTAACAACAACATTACACACTAACTAAAGTTTGAAACATGGGATCACAAAGAACGGGACCTTTAAAACATATTGCATTTAATTTATAATAAACATTGCAATATTCCATAAAAATAAGATTGATTGCATGGTGACTAGCATCACAACTGTTTATAATGATAATTATAATAATGATAATGAATTTTCTTTCTCATTTTTAGGAAAAGCACTTAATTACCATTGTTTATTTCTATACCAAATGTCATACACATGAAACTAAAAATATAAACAACTACATCATTATGTTGATATCCTATATTTTTACAATAAAACTTACGACAAACATGTCTTCTAATATCCTCAGTTGTTGCGTATACCGAGCTGCATTGAACAGATTTGTAAATTACTTTCCTTGAACCCATTGTGCGAGTTCACTTTAATACCGCGTGCTTTATGTTGCTGCTGATTGGACTGCAGTTCTGACACACCCACCAAACAAGAGAAAACGTATCTCAAACCCCGTTGCACACCGTTTCCAGGAAACATGACGTTCAACCCGGAAACCGTAGCAAAACGTTGCACACCGTTTTGACCTTGAACTTGCCCCAGGTCTCTGATGTGGATTACGAATTTCGTACCTGCTACACTCACCTGAGAATACGCCATGTGATCGCGTTTCCTGTGAATCCTACTTACCTGTTTACATCTGTCATTGAAGAGGTGTTTGCTCTTCAGCTCCAGTCACAGTCAATATCTCTGAAAACTTGGTAAAGAAAACCATTCTGGTTATTCTACATTCACCTGCTCATATATTCATAGACTTATTCATTTACCTGCTTATGTTGCTTATCCTGTTTCAATAAATACCTGTTTGGGTTGAGCTGTCTGAGTCTGGTGTTCCCTGACATATGCAACAAATCATCAGAATGATTTCGGAAGGATCGTGTCACACTGAAGACTGGAGTAATGATGCTGAAAATCCAGATTTGCCATCAAAGGAATAAATTGGAAATAGTTATGTAAAATTGTGGTAACACTTTTAAATAAGGTTTCATTTATTTGTATTATTAATCTTAATGTTAACCTCAGCATTTAAGATCAAAAGTTGTATTAGTTTAGTTTAACTATTGTTAACAAATGAGACCTTGTTGTAAAGTGTTACCCAAACTTTTATTGGACATTAATTGCATTCATTTTAAGTGTTCCTTAAAATATCTTTCCATAGACACAATTGTTTCATAATATTCTTTGTTTCTTTCTGTATAACCAAACTTTTTAATGCATGTATAACTTACACATATTACACAGATTTATTTTCTTTCCTTTAAAAGAAGCTGACAATAAATCATGTTTATTTTAATCTAATATTTTTCTTTTGGCAATCATTTTGCAAGTGTTAGACATCCAAGTTTTGTATGGTGTTTTACTTATCACCTTTCTCGTCATTTCTTTGATAATTCTTTAAAGTTAAAATAAAATGTCAAGGTTATGAAGATTAACTTTGTCTTCCTCCCTCTCTCTCTCTTTTTTTTTTTTTTTTTGTTGCTCAGCTGATTTACCGGCTGTTGTTTGTGTCACCAGCTGTCTTTGACCTTTTGCCCTATGACCTTTCAACCTGCTATCTGTTCTTGAAAACACAGGCTACACTGTCCCATCTTGCCACAACACACACCATCACTTCTGACACCTTTAAACTGGACAGAGATGTTTCTTTGAATCATACGTCAAATGAAAGCATGTTAACACAAACAAGTGCGCGTGACAAGCTCAATATTTCAGACCTGTATTTTGGCCTAGCACATTTGGAGAGTTCAGTTGAAAAATCGCTTTAGAACAGGAACATCATCCAAGAAAATGACTATAATATTAAACATGATTATTTTTTTCATTAATGTCATGGTGAGTTATTGTCCTCATATATTTTATATCTGAAACAAATCCCAGAATTCATTATCACATTGATCAGTGAACAATTCATCTCAATAATGGATCAAGATATCAAATCAGGACAAAAAGGTTCACAAGCATTTGTTTCTGGAGAAAATAACAGCACCCGACTGGGGATGATTTGGCCATTTTGTTTGTTTTGCCTTCCCAGACGTGGCCGCTGAGAAGATTAAGAGATTTAGTGCGAGATTATTCTCTGTCCCATCAACGCTCTCCATCAAATAAGCAAATAAGTGGTTTGTAAACAAGCCCAAAACAAAGGCTTTTGCCAAAACCTTTCAGACCTCGACAATGGATGGTGCATGTCTTGCGGTATAGAAAATGAGGCATTAAATCATCAGGTGCGAATGCTGCATCTACATTGTTGATTTGCGTCCGGATGCGTGTGTGTGCGTATGCGGATCAGTCCTGTGAGGCATATGTTGTCATGCAGGTTCCCAATAAATAAAGCTTATCATGTGTGTCCTTGAAATTTCTCAACCCGAAGTGACAAGCCAAAAGCCTATAAGGACAGTCTGACCTACATGGGTGGGTCATTAAAATTTAGAGTAGAGTCCTAATTAACCTCAAATGTGGTTGAGATAGACACCCAAACAGTATCATAAATCATTGTGATTAAGAAAGAGAGAGAACAACAGATGATGTCATGAATGTGAAGAGTATTTGCACACACACACACACACACACACACACACACACACACACACACACACACACACACACACACACACACATATACACACCCTTCCCCTTGACATCCTTCCCCGCCCACACACACGCCTTGCCACGCGAATAGAAGCGTGTGTGTGTGTGTGTGTGCGAGAGCTTGAAAGAGAGGGAGGAGGTGCCTCGGAATATAACAGCACGGCCGGCAACGCCAAGCTCAAATGTAAAGGCGGCTGGATGGCCTTTTGTAATGTATATTAACTTGTGACGGTCATTCACCTGACAGGCCATTGTTCTCCACGACCCGGCAGCCTACTCCCTCCCTCCATCCTTTCTTCCTTTCGAGCAGGTTGGGTGTATTGTGTGTAGAGAGGCACGCAGCGATGGTCCGTTGTCTGTTGGGGGGGTTAGGAGAGGGTTGAGACGCTGACCCCAGCGAGTGGGGGTGACCTAAGCAGATGGCGGGGCAGGCTGTCCACTCAGCCAGAATTAATAACGTGTGCCATGTCACATTGTCTGAGAAAACGTTCCCCCTCTCGCCCCACCTCTGTTCATGTCTCTCTCTCTCTCTCTCTCTCTCTCTCAATTTCAGTTTACTTTATTGGCAAGACCAAACCTGTACATTTGGATTGCAAAAGCAGTCATATATATGTATCCTGTCTTTTTGGTCTGAGATGATTTCTTTCTGAAAAGAAAAAAAGAAAAATTATTTTATCCAGTTTACTTCAAAAGTAAAATAACGATCGATATAATGGAATATACAAGAAATACTACAAAACATTTTGTTTGGAGAAGATTTCTCTCTGAAAAGAGTAAAAAAGTCAAGTCAAGTCACCTTTATTTTAACACTGTTAAAAAAACGTAAAATTTTAAGTACAATCAACTTGGGTGTTTAAGTTTAAGATTCATGCAAACACAATTCAATTCTGCTGTAAAGCAGCTCTAAAAAAAAAGACAATAGTTGAACAGCTGAAATCAGTTCAGTGTTGATTCAGTTCAGTAACTGTGTAAAGTTCATCTATTATGGAGTGTGTTCAATTGATCTAAAGCAGCTCCGGAGAAAACAGTGATGTCATCGTCCAGCTCAGTTCTGTTCTCATTTGATAGTGTCGGTGCATTCAAGTCAATAATATTGTTGAATATTAAGTGTGACCAAATAAGCAAGCCAGACGCGACAGTGGCAAGGAACCCGAACTACATCAGGTTTAATGGGAGATACCTCCAGCTTGGCTCAGTCAACAAAACAAAATAATTACCAACAATTAGTTAATAATTTTGTTTGGAGATTGCCCAACTTAACTTTTTATTTTTTTTTATTATCCACTTCCTTCCACTTTTTTCCTTTTAAAAAAACACACAAAATATACTTTTATTTTCACCTCTCATTTGTGTTGGCTGTCCCTCTTTTCTATCTCCCCTTTTTCCTCTCTGTGCAAAGGGGATGTATTGTGCCCACCATTGAAATTTCCGGGGCCTCTTTTAGGATCAGCAGAGCTTCAGCCAGAAAGCTCATAGACGGGGACAGTGATCATAATCACTACAGCTCTTCCTGTCCAACAGCAGGGTCACGGTCTTCACACACAGTATGTGCTGTGTATGTGTGTGTGTGTGTGTGTGGACTTCTGGGAGAAAAACAGAGCAATAAGAGGCATATGCGAATGCAAGGCATGTCAAGTGTGAAAGACAAGCAAATTGTAACAGAATGTGGTAAATTGAGTATAGGTCTTGCTATAACTGAGATGTTGGTTATATATGCATTTCAAGGAGGGAGATCTGGGTCAAGGTTTTGACAAGGCTCGTCTCGTTCCCCACCCCAACTCGTAATTTTATGAGAACTTGTACCGACAGAGCTATGCCGCTGTAGCATCTGACCACTGCAGACTTGTGTGTTCGGCGCAGTGCAGACCGATCGATGCATCACATCAAATATACCGCGAGAGCCATTCGAAAGCATTCAGAGCTTTATTTACGGTAATTATAGCATGACGTGAACGCAGTATCCATCCCCAATGTTTTTCATGGTTTTGGCCCCTGTTTACACCTGGTATTAAGATGCGTTTTGGTTGATCGGATCACAAGTGGACAAGGCTAAATACAAGTGTAAACAGGGACTAAACGTTTCGACCACTTCCAGAGGTAGTCGAAAACGCATTTGACCGGATTGCTTTCGTAGTGTAGACATTCGTGGTCGAATGTGTTCAAACAGCCACACCCTTCGCCTACTGACCTAATGCGTAAACATTATGGGAAGCGCTCTATAGCCATATGGGATCTAAACTTTGTCGGCTGGAGACCCAACTTTGACAAAAAAACGTACCAAGCACAATGTTCATGCGTTCGCGTGATCTTGCATCTGTCAGAGCAGAAACCAAAGCTGCTGCTCTCCGTATGTTTTTCCGCTGTCTTCGGTGTGTTCACATGTAATTTGCCTACCCATAGATCCTCTCCTCGAAGAAATCAGGGCAGAAGTTGTCGAAAGTTGACTAAGGAAATTAAAACACGGTAACACCTAGCCTGGGTTTCCCCATGCTGCCTTTAGCGTAGCGCGATTTTATTCACAACTGCTAGGCAGCCTGGACACCATGGACCAGATTTTCCCCTCAAAAAGGGAACCAATCACAGAACGGGGAGGGAGCAGCAAGACGATGACGACGTCAATGCGACACACCGAAGCAGTTTGTTTATATCTATGGATCCAACATGGCAGCAGATGCGAAGTTACCTTTCGATGCAGCCTTAGATAGTGTTCTAAGTAGTTTAGAACGCAAGTTTATTTCGTCTTCTTCCTTGTAAAATTTCTGTCGCTCTACATACGTCATCTGGTATAATTGAAACGATTGGCTATGAGCTACGTGCAGGCGCAATTGATAGACATTCGTAGCGCCCAATAAACGGCTCTGGGCATTCGTAAACCACGCCTCAAATACGAGAAAATGAACATGTGGTTCCCAGACCACGTCTCAATGAGACGAGGTCTGACGTTAGCCAGGCTAGGGTAACACCAAGTGTAAACGGGAATGTTTTCCTCGTCTACTTGTGATCCAATCGATCAAAACGCATCTTAATACCAGGTGTTAACAGGGCCTTAGTCTGGTGTTGTCCTTTTTAGATGTTACTGTATGTGCGCTCTGTTTAGTTCTGTTTATCTCGTGTGTTTTTGTACAGTCAATGCACCATTGCTAAATAAAAAATGTACTCAGTTTTTAGGATTATATGTATTACAGACCAGCATTTTAATTAACTTGACCTTTTCACTTCAAACTCACAGAGTTTTTAACTTATGTTTTCCATTTAAAGAAAGATAGATGGGCCTTTATGAGGGGGATAATAATGGAGTACATATTTTTAATGAAGTATCATAAATGCTGGGTTTCATCTCCATGTAGACTCTGTGATTATGCCGTCAATGTTAAAGGCATCCGTGTGCTTCACAGCTTGATATGACACTGGCCTTGTTGCACAGTTAAACAGATGACAAGAGGCCTGTGTGAGCCTGTTTTAATTACTGGAACACGACAGAATAAAGCTTGCAGTGCACAGTTATATGTTCACACCATTGTTACTTCTGTGCAAAGCAGACGGAGTCTCAAGACGTCTGTGCAAGCCTTAACAAGACATGCTGAGACACTGCATCTCCAAGATGTAAAATCAGGCCAGTTCTGATACATCGTTCAACTCTATGGCTTACATTTTTTTCATCTAACTGACACAGTAACCATGCAAATACACAGATTTGAGCTGCACTGACCACAATACTGCATATTAAGCCCTGATGTTCAAACCGCATCCTGATGACAAACACAATTCCATTCACAGCGGTTTTCAGAAATAAATAAATGAGATTGAAAACATCTAAATGTTAGACTGTATTATTCCTGCACATGCGTGTATTTTCTAGAGCATGACGTTACCCAAAGTGAACATCAATGTACAAGTCACCACATGTTTGGATTCAGTTCCTTCATGATTTTGGAATAATGAATAGTCAGCTAGTAGTCACAATTATAAAGAAAAATTGTTGTATAGACTGCACAATCTTTTACATAGACCATAATGATATCTGAACAACATTGGTCCTTTAGAGCCATGGAAAGGTTGAAAAAAAAAAAAAACATTTCCAGCTAGGCAGAGAAGAACTGGGATTTCCTAAATAAACAACCAGGAACTTCTTGAATGTCTGAATTGGCTGTAAATGAAGTCAGATCATCAACTCTTCATGGCCACAATAAAGGTCATTTAAGCTATTGGCTTCCTCATTTAAAGTGGAAAGTGTTACAGATCATTTAAAGATAAGGACAAAAGCAGAACAGATTAATCCACCATAGAAAGAAGAACCAATCCAAGCACGTTACAGATGGAGACTAATAAAATGCCATGACATTTTTAGGCAAGCCAGTTTTCAGTTCTTGTCAGATTCAACATTTGCTAACCATGCATGTCCAACCACTGTAAAAAAACAAAAAGTTTGTTATTTTTAAAGAAAAAGCTTTATAAATGCTATAGAAAAAAATTAATTGATTAACCGTAAGTTACCTTACCAGTGAAAATTTGTAAATGGTTTAACACGGCGTTAAGTGTTGCATGTAATATTCCTAAAGTAATGCCAAATTAATGATTTTTGAAATTATGAATTATTGTATAATTTACGGTAAAAAAACACAGGACATTCCCAGAACTCCGTGTGTGACGCATTACATATGATTATATTCTATTTAAATAGTTATTTTTTGATCAGTAATGTACATTAGAGTGTTTTGTGTTCCATTTTCATGTTAGTTAATGTTCATTGCATTATTTTAATGTCAACCATGATGGTGGTGTTTGGTCTTTGTTTGCATGACCCTGTGCATCGACAAAATATTGGGCATGTTTTATGGACAGGCCACTTATGAACTCATTGTGAGACTTTCTGTTTTATTACCTGCATTATTATTTTGGTTATCCTTACATTTTAAGGGTAGTTGTAAGGTAAAAGTAGGCTTACTAACATTATATCATGTAATGAAATATGGATATAACAAGTTAAAAAACATACAGGTACTAATATGCCTTCCCTTATACCAACAACATTGTCTCAATATTTTTTCATAGTAAATTTCTGGCAACCACAGTAGCTGTTTTTTTTTACAGTAAATTTAACAGGATATTTTGATGGTGTTAATAAAAAGCTATAAAGTGTTCACATTTTGTTTCCTTGATCACAATCTTGTGTGTTTACAAATTCTTTTTTGGATCAAATGGGGTTGAAGTTGCACACCGGCCTTGTGTCTTTCCTCTTTGCCACATTATTTTGAGGAGTATCCCATGCTGAATTTCTCAGGTTTATGCATCTAGCAGCTCAAGGCTAAAGCTGAACTCACTGAGATTCAGTCATTAACTTATATATTTGCTACAACAACCGCTTTTTACCCTCTGTAACTAAAAGCAGAAAACCAGACTTCTGATTATGGGCTTAATACTTGCCAGTTTATTAATCTTTTGGTTTCATGAAATGTCGAGCACCCATTAAATAGGATAATGATTTGTGTGTGTGTGAAATTCTCCTCAGATGCCGTCATCTTAGCTCATATACTCCCACTAAAAGGGGTAATATTCCAAATTCACATTCATGGATGTGCACTCGGGAATGACACTCAAAGCCCAGAGCCTTAAACTCATCTTTTAATTTCACTTGAGACTCACTAAACTGTTTTTAAGCTGCTCTCGGACCTACTACAATGGATTTTCCATTCGCCTCTCACTTTAGAGAGAGAAAGGCACTCATTTGGGCCATGGCTGCTTGTGAAGCCAGCGACGCCTGGTTCTTTTGAAGATGACTCTCCATTTGTCAAACTGCCTATTTCTTGTGGGTTTTTCCCTAGTGTTTTGTGGTGTATGCATGTGTGTTTGTGCCCCCCGAGGCGAACACATTCATACAGCTGACTGCTTGAACTACAGGTCAGTCCAGCCCAGCAAAATGTCAGTGGTGTCTTGTGATGCCCGTTGGCATTCATTATCAGATACAGAAATATTATCAAATTACCCAAAGCACCCTCACTTTTGAAATGCTGCCGATTTTCCTCATGGTGTGTGTGTGTGTGGTCCTGGTAAACCCTAGGTTACTGGTATGGATAGTAATTTTTGATCTCGTTGGGACTTTTTTTTTTGGTCCCCATGAGGAAAACAGCTTGAAAATAATGTTTGTTGAAAATGTAAAAATGCAGAAAGTTTTCTGTAAGGGTTGTGTTTAGCAGTAGGAGTAGGGTTAGGGGATAGAATATAAAGTTTGTAGAGTATACAAATCATTATGTCTATAAGTTGGCATAAAACATGAAAACCCATGTCTGTGTGTGTGTGTTTGGAGAAGAACCAATTCGTACGATTTGTCTAAACCCCAGTGATGGGTGGGTTTAGGGGCGGGGTCAGGGGTAGGTCATTCGTACGAATTCATACGAATTGGGCAACTCGTAAATTATGTACGATTTAGCAAAAATCATACAAATTCGTACGAATTAGCCACCTCGTAAAATACTTACGAATTGCCGAGAGATCGGGTTGGTCCATTAGTTAGCACCACAATTCAAATAACACCAAAAGAAAACAAAATATAACTTTGGTGTACCAAATGATATCCCTCTCTGCATTAAGAACGTGACTCTCCACATTACTCACATTGGGACAGCTGAATTTGTCTCTCCTATCAAGTTTCTCCCTCCTCAGAGGGCTGTTTCCACTATGATGAGTGTGTACTAAGTGAATATTGAAAATCCGTAAGGCCTAGGCCTTAATCCACACACTATACAGGTCTGTGGTTATAAGGTATTATCTGGTTGGGGGCTGGAGTGAGACTTGCCTTTGGAGACCAGTCTTTCTCTTGGCGAAACACACAGGCAGTCATCAACACTGGATTTACGGGCGGCACACTTGTGGTTTATTCGTGATTGCTTGAATTGGCGGCACATGCTGTCTGCTCCATCGAGCTCCTGAGATGGGTCTCTTTCATTGAAAATAATCACTTGGGACCTGCAAGACAGATGATAGAACAATACCGGAGAGGGAGGAAGAAAAAGCGAGGGAGAAAAAAGTGAAGTGAAATTATAAATCAACACCATATGGATTGAGAAAGAATTGAAAAGATATGGTGAAACTGTTGAGCTATGCAAACACATTAAAATGAACGATGTTTTAATAGCGATAAAAATAATAGTTGTTACTTAGGGCAAATTTTGGCAAAGTCTCAAAGACTTTTCCAACAAACTCTCAGGCAAGGCTGGACAGCCTACGGTGTGCACAGGAAGAGGAAAGAGTTATGGGGATTCCTAAAGGAAACGTTAAATCATATTTGTGTGCGTCCATAAAACATGTTATTAGTTTTATAACACGTTGGGGTCAAAGTTTAAAACCAATAGTTAAACTTGGAAACACTCACTCCCTATCATAATTTCACATATCTCGAGGCTTTTGTTACAATGGTTGTGAGGCCCTCAAACACTTGCACTTCTGCAGTCATTTACTGGTTTCATCTGTAAAAGATTTCGGAAACTTTACAGTTTTTATAAAACTCTAAGAGTAACTGGAGGTTACTTACTCAGATCGTAAAAAAAGACGGGGGAAAGGAATGGAAAAATGGCTTTGGTGCATGAGGCTTCCTCCCTTGAATCCTTTGGCTGAAGGCTCAGTGCCAGATTGTGTGTAACCTGTTTTTTTTAAATCCCCAATCTCTTTTCTCTGCTGTGATAGTACTCGTGTCGCTCTTTTCCACTATCTTGCTTCTCACATTTTCTTTCTTTATTATGCTCCTTTTCCTCTCAATCCTCCTCCACTCTCGCTCACTGTCTTGTCAGACAAATAAAAATCAATAATACTTCTGAAAGATTGAAAACTGTGGATTAAAGTCAGTTTGAGGTCAGGTGTGAGATTCCTGAGTTTGAGTCAGACTGCTATTTAATATTCCTGAACAGTTCACGCATCTCACAGCCAAGCAGCACAAAAGGCATCAGATGTGCCGTCAAGTGTGTTTTGAGATCATGAGATAATCAGGTGATAAAGAGGAATTCTAGCTTCAGAACTACAGGATTATAAAGAAAGGTGATGGGATGTTTGAAAAACAGTATTTTAAAGGCATAGTTTAGGATTGGGCAAATTGGTGATTCATTTGTATCATCTTTTTTGCACGTTTTCATACAATCTTGTGCTCCAGTGACGGTTAGGTTTATGGGTGGACCTTCATGCTTGCGTGTTTTCTAATACCCAGACATTTCCATACAAATCATACCAATTCTTACGAAATCGAGATCATGAAATAGTCGGTTGATAAAGATGAATTCAGCTTCAGAACAGCAGGGTTATAAATAAAGGTGTCAGGATGTTGGACAAACAGTATTTTAAAGGAATAGTTCACCCAAATTTCAGTCATTACTCACCCTCATGGTGTTCCTGTATATGACATGTATCTTTCCACTGAAAGAGATGTTTAGGAGAACGTCTGAGCAACCACCTCTCAACTCAAAGGGGCTGTCAACACCAAACACCAAACAATAAAAAAAAAACACCAAAGTGGTCCATTCTACACACTCTCATGGAAATTTGTAACTATTTTTACATTTTGGCAAATTGGTCGCAGCTGGTTCACAATTGGTCATACTCAGTGATGACAAAATGTATTGTTTCGTGTTTATTCTGACACCTTCAGTTCCACTAATGCACACAAATCAATGTTTTCATGAATTTCATGTAGTCTTAATGTTATATTGTGACATGTTTATCAAAATACACCCCTCTTTATTGTTACTTAAATAATCTTTTTGTACATACAGACACTGTATTAGCATGGCAGAACCTGATTTTAAAAAGTACAAAATGTTCCTGGACCAACACCTTTGTTGATCCTGTAACAACCTAACTGCTATGCCATGAAAGAAAGACAGTGCAGGAAATAAGAAGGTGAGAAACTGATGACAAAACTATTCCTTAAACACTGGAATCATGTAAAAGATTCTGGTATTTAGTACTTATATTTAGTTACTTTCTATTGTTTAGAACAGGGGTTTTCAAATAAGGGTCCAGGGACCCCCAGGAGGTCGCAAGGGAGTCCTAAGGGGTCCGTGGAAAAGTGTAAAGAAACAGCGTAAATTTAAAAAAATTAAAAATAAGATTCAATAAGGACTAATAATTAAATAAATCAAATAAATACAACATTAAGAAAATAAACTGAATTGAATCAATTAAAATGAATAAATATCTAAATATATTATATATCTAGTACAGCACAGTAATATATTTACAGTGCATACATAATTATAAGGCAAGTTAATATTGTGATAGTATTTTTTTCCAAGCAGATTTTACCAATTGAAAACCACATCATTAGTATTGAATATAATCATTAATAGGCAATGTAATTGTTGATGAGGGCTTAAAGTGAAAAACGCCTAATTTTCAGATGTGCAAAATTATTAGGCAAGTCAACTTATGAAATGCCCATGAGAATTTTTTTTTTTTTAAATAAATGCTATATAATTTTTTAAATGATGGCGTGACCATTTAACAGCGAAATGCTCAGCAATTGTGTCAGCATGGCCACAAAAAAACAGGTTGAGAAGAAAAGATGCATGTTAACTGCAAATGTCCTGGTGGTTTCAGACTTAATTCTTCACCTTAATTAAAGTCTCCAGTGCCACCATTTTTCAGAACTGCAAACCTGGAGTCTCCAGAAGCACAAGGTATCAGGTTCTCAGAGACTTTGCTAAGCCAAGGAATCCTGAAACATGACCCTATAAGAATCACAAGCTGAAATATGTCAAGAAATAGACAAAGATTGATTTTTTTTTTTTAAATGGACAGATAGGTTGAGAGTGAACCTTGAGGGACCAGCACCAGTTCAAGTCAGACAACAGCAGGGGTGTCGAGGGAGTCATGCTGTGAGCTGTTACTAACAATGAGCAAGACACACCTTTCAGGGTAGGAGATCATGATGGACTTAAAATCAACTCCAAAAGCTTACTGTTAGATTCTGGAAGATGAATTCTTCAAACAGTGGTACAAGAGGAAGTGGTGCTGGTCCCTTAAGAGCCTCTCTCAACCTTTCTGTCTATAAAGCCTTAAAAAATCATTCTTCACGCATTTCACAACACTTCAGCCCACGATTCTTATTAAGTGGAGGTCATGTTTCAGGATTCTTTACCTTAGCAAAGTCTCTATCCTGACATCTTGTGCTTCAGGAGACTCCAAGCAGGTTGCAGTTCTGGAAAATGGTGGTACTGGAGACTAAAGGCTTCCTGATGGTTTCACACCTAGGCTAATTGGTTCCCTTAATTCTTAAAGTCTTTTGCAGTTAATATTTTTTCTTCTCAACTTTTTTTGAGTGACCCTGCTGACCAAATGAGCTTTTCACACTTTAATTTTGTAATTTCCTTTTTGCATTCTCATGGGCATTTAACCATTTTTGACGCACCAGGATGACCATATGTGAGGATCTAATAGATTGAAACCCCCCTTTAGAATACATGTGACTATTTCTGCACACTATAGTAATTTTCATGGCTTGATAGCAAGCTCCATAACTAAATAAGTATCTTGCGAGCAAACCTTATCAGACCCAGAGCCTGGGAAATCTCAAGCCTTCACGTCAAAATACCTTGCCAATTCCGCCCGAAGAGGTTATTTACGAGCTTGTAAACAGTGTTTCGGCTCCGTAAAACATCCATCCGCGGCGCCTCGCACCAATCTCGCGATAACACGAGCCACGCTCACTGAGCTGTATGATGAGAGTTTTCCTCCTCTCGCGAGATCAGAAGAGTTTCCCACGCCTGTTGTTGTGGTGTCTGCCCTTTTCTTTCAGTCACCCTGCCCCCCTTCCACTGTCCTCGTCACCCGCCCCCTTTCTCTCTCTCCCTCGCTCCTTCAATCTCCAGTCTGCTTCTGTTGTCTCGGCGGCTGGTAGGGTCTGGGAGACAATCTCGCGAGTCTTGGAGTTTTGGTGAGAGTTTGTGGAAGATGGCGCCTGTTGTGACAGGGTAAGTCTGAGATTCAGGACTGCTGCAGGAGTTTAGCTCTTCTTACACACTTTCTCTTAAATTAACGGGTTTATTGAAGACATGGCGGGTTTCTTTTCCGTTATGGACGTTTACTGCCTTTCCACTGTGAATGATAGCGCTCAGCCTCTTTATAAGAGCATGTAGAGTGTGTGTTTTTATATTTTGAGTGTAGTGCGCGTGTGTTGTGGGGTTGTTGCATTGAGCCCCGTCGCGGTGCGTCTGCAATGCATGGAGAACCAGTCAGACCGTTTGTGTAGTCTTTCTAACCACACAACGTCCCGAAATATAATTGGGATTTTTTTTTATGCATCTCTGTATAAGGAAATCCCCATTAACGGAATGCCCCCAGCACACATGGTGTAGAGGCACATTGTATGGTTATAGTAATGCAGTACAGTGGCTTTGTTTCAGGCTTGGTTTCGTTTGGGATTGGAGTGGAAAACACCTCCCCTCTGAATGTGTGCTTTTGTTGCTCTGTCGTTGGTCAGATGTGTTTTTATTGATTGTCTGCGGGGAAATGTGCTCGATTGTGAAGTGTTGTTTACTAAACAGAGCCGCTGGCTCTGCTGTCGCTCACTCGGTGCAGACGAATGATTATTTAATGGCAAGTGCAACTAAGGACATTGAAGCTCACAGACTGGAAAAAGAAGCATGGAGACGTTTAGGACCCTTTTGCATGGCAGTGTTTCGCTTGTGCCACTTTATTGGGACATCGGTGAACAAATTATGTGTGATAATGACAGACAGTAGTGTTTCTGTAACTTAGCGGGGACATCCAGTAAACCCTTCTCTATATATATTATTAATTATATATATATGCATATTCGAATTAAAATATTATTACTTTTTTTGTTGCAGATATTAATTGTGCGTCGATTTGTGAAATCAGCATTACAGACTTGTTTCACAAACAAAAGTAGCTTCGTTTCGAGATGTACATCACTTAAATAGCGTGTTGTTCAATATGTGAATCGATATTGATTCAGTAATCGATTCGTTAGACCGATTCACACTGGTAACCTCTGAGTCTGAACGGTTCCTTAAAAGAAACAACTTATTGAAATCATTTGTTTGTGAATGACAACTTAGTAGAAAGTATTTTTTTCGTAATACTTCAAAATATTTCTCCTATCCAACTTAGTTAACTATAAGGCCCATCCAATAGAACAATAATAAATATAACTATTTTAGCGTCCACACCAACGTTCTGTTTATTATAATTACTACGCACAAGCTTGGGTTCATTCTGATTGGCTGTCAATGTTTTTATCTTTCATCACCTGAAAAAAAAAGGAAAGTGAAAGAGATTTCCTGTATTGATATAGCTGTGGTGTGGACTTCCATGTTCTCACAGAATTAGAACGATTACGTAAACGTTATAGTTATCAATATCATTGTAGTTTCCTGGTGGGAACAGCCTTTACGCTATTCTATTGATTTCCCTGAAAAGTGTAAATGTTGTGGCGCTTGACCGCAATATTGGTTCAGTGGTGTGCATTTGAGACAATTTGTTCAATCAACCAATGACTGGAAGCGTTTGGGAAACCTGTTTGAAAACAGTCATTTTTGGCATTCTTTTTCGTGACACTAGTGGGGGAGAAATTAGACATGTTAAGGGATATATTGCAGTGTCTATTTTCCATTCAGTTATTATTGTCACTGTTGTTAATAGTTTTATATTCACTATATTATTATTATGCTGTAATCTTATGCTGCAATGTTGATGTAGAAATTTGTAGGTATTTTTTAGTCGATACGTTCATGTCAAAAAGATACTCACCAAAGCACCCGTCAACTACATTTTGTCACGCAGGGAATTGTATGTATATAAAAACATATATATGTGTGTAAATATATATGTGTGTGTATATATGTATATAGAGTCTCTGGTACCTTTCATCATCTTTGTAGACAGCCAAGTAGGTGACAGACATCCCCTGGCTGGGTTTTTTTTTTCTCTTCCTTTTTTTGGCGAGAGAGCGAGGGGCGGAGGTGGTGGCAGACTGTTTATTTGGGGGCTTTCCAGCGGACCTGAACCGCCGCTGTTTTGACAACGATTGGTTGACTGGCCACCTGTCCAGCTGATGTCCACCAATGAAATTAGAGATGGCATGTTTGTTAGCATGTGTGAGGGCATCATCATGCCAGTGGCTGCAGCGATTCGAGTCTTTTACAGTTCACTGCACACAGCCTTTTGTGTGGTGCTCCCTGTTTGACCTGATAAAGCTTGGGCTTCTCACGTGAGGCTGGTGCTAGTCTAATGACCACGGGTCTGGTGGGTGTGCTAACACAGTCGGTTGCTCGTTCAGTGTGAAGCATGAGTAATCCTTCTCAATCCTTGTTTACACCTGGTACCAACTTACGTATCAGTTTATCGCCGTTTCGATAGTAGTAGAGTTAGTTTCGATATGAGAAATGCCACTGTATTGTGTAGATAATTCATCTGTCAGTAAGACACTGTTTGCTGTGTATGTAGAGATTTTATGTTTGAACTTTGCACCATCCTCTGTCACTAATGGGTCTTAAAATAAAACACTCAAAATAATAAAAAAAATACATAAAAGGAAGGGAGGGAAAATCTAGTTTAAAACATGTGCCTAATTCTTCAAAAGTACTCTTTGTATTTATGTTGGTTTTGTATGGTTTTGAAAAACTGGCTTTTCAAGAAAAAAACTAAAATTGGCTAAATAAAAGAGAAGTTTAAAACCTCAGTGTATGTGTGTGTGTGTGTGTGTGTGTGTGTATATATATATATATATATATATATATATATATATTTATGTATATATAGTGCTTTCATTGTGTTTTTATTTCTTTTGGAAAGGTTAGCCAGAAAATGTGCTGTGGTGCTCATCGGAAATCAATTCCTTGGTTTAAGAAAGATCTTTCGTGTGTGTGGAGGAAAAACAATCCCAGCATCACCTTGAATGATGAAAGCATGAATCACCTCCAGCACAATGCAGCCTGTATCACGCTCCAGGGGAAGAAGATTTTACTTAACATTACACGGACCAATTTCTCTCTCTATTCTTTCTTTGCTAAAGCGTATGCAATGTAGACTTGGAGTGTAGCCACTTTCTGTAGTGTATAATGACACAATAAAGTCTGTCCGCTTGGGACAATGAAAGGTGTGTGCCTTGGTAAACAGGTAGACGTGTGTGCGTGAAAGACCTGTTCCCCTGGGGCGTCTCTCCTTCCCTTATACCCATTATGCAGGCAAGACACTCGGAGAAAGCAAAGGGGTTTTGAGGGAAGAGCGGAGGGGCATTCGGTGACCTGTCTGAGCTGAGGAGAAATCAAATGGTGTGGAGCATAAAAGAGAGCATGCATGCTGTCTTGCTTCCTGCCTTGAAAATGATCAAAGGTAAGCCATTAAAAGAAAGGCTTGTTATTGTTAGCTGGATGGCGCATGCTATTCTCACCTTAATGCAGAGTTGCCATCATTATTGTGGTCTAAGTCTAAACTTAAATGAGTGGTCGGTCCAACTCGGTCAAGACCTTGTGTATGAAGGAAGGAAAAAAGGAAGTTCTCTACTTAGTGTAACTTACTTGCCTGTTGCATCATTTTTTTTTTATGACAGTTGCCCATGAACATTTCACATGTTCTCACATCTATTTGCAAAGGTCTCGGTTTGAAATGTGGTCATTTGAGGTGGCGAAGACTGCTGGGGCTTTCCTCAATGGTCACACCAGGAGCTTAGAGGATGAAACGGCAAATTTCGAAGTAATTTAGCTTGGCTCAGAGTCTGCATGGCACCCAGCATCAGTTCTGGTCCTTTGCCATGAGTTGCATTCAATAACTGTTATGTGCAGTCTGATGATCGTGGAAAAAGATCCGCTGTCACTCTGAATGAAACTTTGGAAATGTTTCAAACCATTGGAAACATTCTTTCGTTATTGACTGGTCAGTTGCCTTAAGGATATATGTTGTTTGTAAGTTTATCTCTTTGCCAAAAAGGTCTTGATTTCATTGGCAAGAGATGTTATTTACTTGTGTGAGCTTGGAATATTTTGAATGGTCTTAGCTTTGTCAGTAGGGATCTGAATGGCATTATCATACAGAGCCAAAAAATTGCTGTTGTGGTTTGATGAAAACCTGGGTAAAAAAAAAAAACCCAATCCCCCATTGTGTTTGACTTGGCATGGATAATGTATGAGGTAAAGAGAGCCCGAGTGCTACGGTGTTTGTGGTGCCCTTTTATTCTTGAATTTCCTCATTCTTGCACTGGCCGGTTGGTTGTGATTACAGCATAGCCAAGGGAACTTTGCTTTCTTCACTGTCAGCAGTTTTTTTTCTTCTTTTTTTCAAACATCCAGGATGTTTAATTCAGAAAACATGGAAGTGATTGCCTTGACTGTTTTGTATTTGATTTCTGAGTTAATTTACCCTGAAGTTATGAATGTTTCTGGACAAATGCTTAATCTGGAATGTTGATAGCCTGGTTAAGGGTAAAATAGGTTTTATCACCAATGAGGTACACATGAACGTGTCTGAGGACCTCATGAACCTCTGTATGAAAAAGAAACAAAGCTAGACAGAAAAAAGCCTCTGATTGTCCATGACAGGAAAATGGCCCCACGTTGATGAATTGTTTGTTTTGGCTTGGGGAAGGACCTCAGCACTGTGGAGTGACTGATTGACAGTGTTTACTTTCTAGTGGTCCAGCTGTTTTTAAGAGTGTGCCCTGTAATTGAACACAGCGACAGCGACGTTTTGTTGATATATTTCAGATTTCTTGAATGTGTTGGAACTTATAACCCCCAAAAATAAAAGAGCGTTTTGATGGACTAATAATGGGCTATTTAGTAGAGATGCACCGATTGTTTATTCGCTGATTGTTTTTTTTATTTTTTATTTTTAAGTTTAAGATTTAATTTTTTTTTAAGTATGTGAAGTGGAAAAATAAAGTTTTTTGATGTAAATTAATTTAGTTTAAACATAGTGATCTGTTATTGAAACTGATATCATTCTATATAGCCTACAGTATTAGGGGTGTAACAATATATCACAATACAAAAATGCAACAATGTATCGTGGATAGTGACAATATGTTTTGTGTATGGTTCACCCAAAATAAAAATTACTGTCTAAGAAAAAGTTTTCAGAGTTTTAGTGTCAGTACTACATTAATCTAGCCTGGAAATCCAGACCTAAATCTGAAAGATTAATGGTCTGGCATCGACTAATGAAAATCGGCCAGCTCGAGGGGCGGCACCAAGCATGCATTTGAAAAACTCACTGCACGCAATTGGATAACACTACGACCAATCACAACAAGCCCCATACGCTTAGCTACCAGCAGAGCTAACTGGTAGATTAGACTCTTGCCGTATCCGGTCGGCAAAACAGCAAAAACGCTTATCTTGCAAAGGAACGATTCGAGGGCCGTCTTCTGTTCCTCTTTTAGATAAAAAGCCAAGTCTAACTCGTTCATTGTAGCGGCCAAAGCCGTTTCAAACAACTGGTGTTCATCCATAGCCATCTTGCAATGTTTACTAATGACTTCGACGTCACAGTGCTGTCGTCATCTGTTTATCTCGCCTCTGGCCCGCCTATATCAGATAACCCGATGTGATTGGTGCAGCTCGGATACAAGGGCATATTTAATGAGCATCATTACTCAACGCCAGAGTAACTCGCTGAGCAAATTCAACTTGTGCTCTCGCGAGAACTCTGGATTTCCAGGGTAACATTAATCTACTATATAATGTTGAATATAATGTATAATTACGCAAGCGGGGGATATTTGTGGGTCCTGGTAATGCCAAGTGTCTTATGTATATGACAATGTCTTATGTTACCAGTAAAAAGTTGCCTAATTTAAATATTTTAAATATATTAAATATCTAGTCAGTGACAATGCAAGCATATTCGTCTAAAATAATTCTGTATTTTCAGCAGAAACATGAATATTAATAAATATTAATATTGAATAATATTCTTAATGAATAAGATCTCTAAGGTTTTTTTTTTTTTTTAAGCCTCTTATGCTCACCCAAGGATGCATTTATTTGATACGGTAAAAAACATGATATTGTGAAATAATGTACAATGTTTTCTATTTATATATTTCAAAATTGAATTCACTCCTATATGATGGCAAAGCTGAATTTACATAAATCAATCTAATATTGTGGTCCTGCTTAATATTTTTTTGTGGAAACTGATGCATTTTTCAGCATTCTTTGAGTAGAAAGTTCAAAAGAACAGCATTTATTTGAAATCGATTATTTTTATAAGTCTTTAGTGTCACTTTGATCAATTTAATGTGTCCATGCTGAATAAAATAATTCTTTAAAAAAAAAAAAAAAAATTCTGACACTAATAATTGTTTAGACTGCTTGTGTGAATTCCTAATATTTAGCTTCTTATTTCCCCCTATAATGTTATCTTGATCCTCCATTCCACTAACCACATTTGATCAGCTTGTCATCCAATTTCAGTGTGGATTTCAATGTTCCGCTACTACCCAGGTCTTTACTGTGAGGAAGTGAGGAATACACTATTTAGAGTATTTAGAGAGCCTGTGGAGCGCAGCCTGGCCGGCATCTCTCCAGGACAAGGACATCTATTAGGCTGCTAAGCGCCGTTCCTCAGGGATCTGAGGAGGATGACAAGAGACACTTGAAGAGGCTGGCACTTGGGAGTTGACCGCAAAGGAATGACATCGCAAGGTCTGGATGACCTTGCATCTTGCATGAGGAGTCAGTCCTTTAGAAACACAATCTTTCTTTGACAGAGTCGTCAAATGAGCAAGTGGAAGTGCTTCGTTGATAAGTTCATTACTAGGTCATTCTTTTAATTTACTGCTTTGAGACAATTTCTTGGTTGTTTCAAATACTCTAACAGCAACTCAGTCTTGTCTTTTTTATATGCTTCAGTACGTCCTAAAACATAAATATAATGATATATCAGTGGCCGATGTTATTCACGGATAATTGCCAACATGTAGCCTAATTATTATTATTGACAGCAAACGGTTTTGTAATATTTTTATAAACCTAAGCCTAAATCATGTCAGTTTTTGAGGATTATTTTAAAATCTTCGCACCATGTTGTGTTGTGGTTAGACTTAATTGGGACCATCTGCTGTAAGTGAAAATATGCCATTTCCTGTTTTTGTCAAGTAGCCTAATAAGCAAAAATGCAGTTTACAGAGTATGCTTTCTCTCATTCTGTCTGTGCTATTTTAAAAGGTTTTAATTGTTTCTACATATGCATCAGATAGACTTCCTTTTTTTTTCACCTTGCGCCATAAGTACTGTTGCTATGATGCTGTGCTATGTTAAAAGTTGTAACTTTGGGTATTGCGACCCTTGCACTCTGTTTTTTTTTTTCTATTAGTTGACAGCTTTCCAAAGATTTATGACACATGGCAGTCTGATCTATATAATTTTTGATTCCTATTATGATTTTTATGAAACAGAATACTAGTGGTCGACTGATATTGATTTTTTTGGTGGCAAATGGCAAATCATTTTACTTAATTTTTTATATTTTAGAAAAAAGAAAAAGAAAAGATTAATCTGTAAAAATAAACAGATATAGGCTATACTTAAAGGTATAGCGGAGGATTTTCCCAAATTTTAGAAAAGAACCGCCCTCTCCACTTTTTGAAAAATGCACATGCGCAACACTCTATCTGCTCCCGAGAGGGAACGCCTATTAAACGTGTGCATGAGAGAGCATGCACGAGCTAATCATAGCTTACATTAACTTTTACTAGCAGTGATTTTAAATGGATTTCTCCAAATAGCATGCCAAACTTTACTTGTCAAGTAGAAACTTTGCGCCTGAAGCATCAGTGGGAAGCCCAACCTGTGTTTTGAGCGCACACCATCGTGTGAATCGTGTGCACGAGCACGTACGACGGCCTTACGTAAACATATCACCAGAATGATTGACACTTAGGAGGACCAATAGTCTTGATGGTCCACCCGGAAAAAGGCTATACCTTTAAGAAAGATGTAGACTTCTTAATTCTGTAATCCTATTACAGTATTTTTCACAAATAAAGAAATTGTACAAAAGAAAAAAGAAAGAAAGTAAACACTGTCACCAACTGGGCACTCAGTAATCCGGTAGGCCGCACTGGGAATCGTATTTCTTCAAATAAAGACAATAAGACACTAATTTTACATAAGCACACAGTGAAAACGACATGAATATGACATGTTGGGCAACTGGACAAAGCGCAGCATAGTTTGAAATCAAAGGTTTAAAGTTTAGCGATCTTGCATCTCCAGTGAATCTTAACTCTCCTGTCCGCATTCAATTCGCGCTGACGGACTGTCAATCACAAAATACACGTGTTTATATTCAGGCTACAAATGCACCCTTCAGAAATGTGTGTTTCTGCGTTCTCAGTGCCATCAAAATAAAAGTCCCGCTTTTGACACATCTGCCAAACAATCTTTACAATGCATGGCATTCTGGCCAACGATGGGATTTTTCCTTTGCTGGCAAATTTGAAGTATTTTTTTAGTGGCTGACCGATAATTCGCCAAGGCCGATATATTATTAACCGATATTAGGCATTTTTTAAAAATATCTGTATCGGACGATAATATATCTTGTGTGAAGGTAATGAATTATAATTTTTGAATTAACTTGCCTCTTTCAGTTGAAAGTGTTAAAAACAAAAATACAGTTATTCAATACCAGACGTCAGATAATGTCAGTGTTTTCTTTTTCTTTTTTTTGGACATGAACTTGAGAGCTTCATTTGTTTGATGTCAGAGAAGGATTGATGTATGTGACATTAGCTGGGATTGTCCCTTTCAAGAGCTGCTTCAGTCAGAATTGGACTTGAGTGAAGGAAAGCGAGTGTTAGGAAGCTGAAAGAGGAACAAAGAGTTGCTCTGAATGTGTGCGTTTCCTCTGCTGATACAACCACGCATAGAGAAACCAGACAGTGAGTTAGAGCTGACATGTGTAGGCAACACATCACTGCGACACCTTCCTGTCTATTGGACCTTATAACCCCTCACCCAGCTACAGATTGCAAAATGAGCTTAAGGTCACAAAGTTTTTGAAGTGTTTTTTTTCTTTTCTTTTTCCTCGCATATGTCTGTGGAAACAGCTATTGTGTTGGTCAGCCCACACAATAGTCACATCTTGAGCTGGAGATTTGAAATGCTTGCAATATTACGGCACAGTCTGACATCACTAGTGCTTTACTGGATGCCCTGAGCCCCCCGTTAACTTCTGAATAACAGATTCCCACAAAAAATAGTTTGGACTTGTCCCTCAAAAAAAAAAAAAAAGTGCGGTTATGTGTTTTTATAATCACATTGACTTTATTGTTGGAGGTCGTATGGTCATTTTATTTTCATGAATTATTCAGTAAGGTTGCATGAAATTGATCAAAAGTGACAGTAAAGTCACTTATAAATAATGTCACAAAAGATTTCTATTTCCAAAAGATGCTGTTGTTTTGAACTTTCTATTCATCAGAGAATAAATTAGATAAAACATATATCCTGTATTAAGCAACACAACTGTTTTCAACATTTCTGAAGGATCATGTGACACTAAAGACTGGAGTAATGTTGCTGAAAATTTAGCATTGCCATCTCAGGAATAAATTACATTTTAAAATATATTAAATGAATAAATTACACTTTAAAATATATTAAAATAGAAAACAGTTACTTTTAATTGTAATATTTCACAATATTTGTCTGTTAAAAAAAAATCAAATAAATGCATCCTCGGTGAGCATAAGAGACTTCTTTCAAAAACATTTAAAAAAATCCAAAACTGTTGGATGGTTGTGTATTGCTTATGAGAATACGATGAAGTCTTGACATATTTGACATATTTTTTTTATTGATTGTGATACCATGTAATAACTAATTAACTTTAAAAAAAAGCATTTTAAGAATATAGATTCATGTTATTCTTTCAGTGCCACAAGCATTAACTTCTAATTTTATGTGTCCTGTCCTAAATCTTGTTCATGCGCTATCCTGTCCACTTTCCATCAGTCAGAATGAAAACTAGAAATATTATATGAAGAAGAACTGTTATTTTAAGCACTTCCATGTTTTGTAAAGAGGAAACTGTTGGCCCAATGATGAAGAAACACAAGTGAGAACACAAAGGTCACAGGTTCAGTCCCAGGTTAGGGTAAAAGCTCTTTAGTTTCCTGCATTGCAAATGTTCCTCGGAGGTAGAGGTAGACACTTCACCTCAGGTTGTTCCAGGGTTTTAGGCTCCTGCAATTAGTGTACTTGAAGTTTCTTTGGCCGAAAAGCTTCCACTAAGTGATGAGTAAGGCCTGTGATTTTCTTTCAGCTATAGTTGTGGGACTTGGATTAAAATGAATCCGGCAGCGCAAGCTCAGTATTTGCACAAGCTCACATCCTGAATGTGAACGCCAGGATACGACTGCCAGTCAGAGAACCTCCAGTGAAATACACCATGACCCAATTCCGATAGGACGTCAATGTCCTTTTCTTTTCTTCCCCTTAGTGTGGTTTAGCTCTGGTTGAAGCATGAGGCAAAAAAGACCATTTCTTCCAGACGTTTAAGGGAATGTTGTTGTTTTTTCTCTTCTGGTGTGTCTAAGTTGAACTAAAAGCGTACGCACGCGGAGATGAGTGAGTTTGCGTGTGTAAACGCATGAGCTTGAACGATTGTTTTAGGCGAACGACCAGCTGCGAAACTGCTCTCCAGAAAGTCCCATATGGATATTCTATGGGCTCTGCTTGATGTTGGAAGTGGTCAGAAGGAGAAAGAGGGAGGTTTTCTTTGACTCTTTCCCTGTCATTAAAATATCCCCATGTCAAAGAAAAAGCTGCCGTTGTGAGCTCAGCCATATGCGCCTTGCCCGAGGCGACCCAACTCGGCCCAACCTAACAACCAAACCAGAGCTGTCCCTCTTCCAAAAAAAAGCCCCTCCCTTGTGCTGTTGGCAGGGGCGTTTAAGGGCAGGCATTAGGGCCACGTCTCAATAGCACCCTTCTCTTAAAATAGGGTCCTGCGTATGACTTGATCTCCTTTACTTGCTACTTTGATTATGTAACTTCTTAAAGTTTTGACAAGAGTGACGACAGAGACTTACCATTAATGCGCCGTTTTCAGATTGACCTCAGGATTATTCCAAACGGATCAGCCACATGTCAAAGTAATGGTCCAATGACATAATGTTCTATTAATTTATTCATAACTGCATTGGATAGTCACACATAAAATGACTTGAATGCCCCTCTTTGAGCATGTTATGATTTCTGATTTACTATTGGGTGGGGGCATAAAGGACATTTCTTCATATCACAATGATTTTAAAAAATAAATAGTTTGGCATGATAATTTATTTTGACTCTCATTAATGTGAGTCAAGGTCAAGAACACTTAGGCTAATATTTATGATATATTGATGATATTTGTATAGCCACATGACAAATTAAAACATTTTTTGAAAATTACAGTTTTTTCAGAACCATATAAAACATGAACACAAAGAATATGTTTCTAATAACTAGACTTTTTAAAAAGACATTTCTATTTCTTTATTGTGGACATTTATGTCATTGACCTATCTATTGATAAGTCATTTTCAGAGCTGATTTATTAGGATTATTCAGCCCGGTCTCACCCCAAAACGTCACATACTGACGCGTCTTGACCAAACGGCAATATACGGCGAAAAGGGTACCCCTAAAACGTCCATATGAGACGAAGACATAAGCGAACCAGCAGCGCCTCTTAGCGGTACCCTAACGCATACCTAAACCTACCCATAACCCGAATAGTCACATACGGACGTTTTAGGGGTACTCTTTTCGTCGTATATTGCCGTTTGGTCAAGACGCGTCAGTATGTGACGTTTGGGGGTGAGACTGTGTTAGATTATTCCAAACTGAGGTCAAAAAGTCTCTATTAAAAATAATGTTTTTATGATTTACGTTTTTTCCACCATAATAAAGATGTTCACTCGCATGTATTAAAGCTGTAAGAGAATATTCAATCTCTTTTTACTTGATGGTCTCACCACATGACATTTTTAGTCACATGACATCATTAAGTCAACTTGACACATGTTTTAAAATCGATTTTTAAAAGATTTTTCCATTTCTTCATCATGGACACCATTGACCCATCAATTAATGGGCCGTTTTCAGAGCTGACCTCAAGATTCTTCCAAACGGATCAGCCACATGTCAAACTGATATTATCCAGTCATGGCACTTGCCACACTGCCCAATATGAGCCATCCTTGCCCAGTCAGAATAACATTAATCAGATGAACTTGTCCCAACAAAAATAACTTTATTCCTGTACGTATGGAACGTCTGAAGGAAAGCATATGGTCGGGTTTGGCTCACTCATGGTTAGTCACTCAGTTTTACCACCATTAACCCCTTTTTAGTCCTTTCCCATAATTTCCTCTCTCTTTCTCGTTTAGTCTTGGATTTCTCCTGTTATTCCCTCTCTTTCTTTATGTGCAATCCAGATTTCCTTGGAGGCTTGGCAAACAGGGAGGGTTGTGAGAATGTTTGTTCAGAGTCTCGTATCCTCACTAATGTGATGGTTGGCTCCTGGGCCGATACATGTTGGCACAGCTCGGGCCTCTCCCAGCGACAAGTTTCGCCAAATGCTGTAGTCTACGAAGCACATACTGAAAGATTTAGGAAAGCCCTCGGCTCGCTGTTAGGTGCTGTCAAAAGGTCAGCATAATTCGGTAATTTGAGGTAACCGCTAACTCGACTCAGATGATTTCCTCAAGTTAATATCTTTCAGCTCTCCATATCGTGTAATGACTCGGTAGGAAGGAAATGGAAACCTCAGCTGAGCGTTAACTAACTGCTTGCTCATGGCTAACTCTGTTAACAGTACATTAATTCTGAATGAACTAATGGTTGGTGCTGCTATAAAAGGTAAAGTTAATCCATATGTTCAAACTGGCTTGAAGCTGGTCTTGGTAGAGCAAGGAGCGAAGCAGACACTGAATGGAGATTATTCACAACATGCTTTGCTGATTTGGCTAATTCCTCGCATTTGGGCTGTGGTACACCACTGGTGTTTTGCATCGGCCTCCGTCATATTTATTTCAGCACTCAGCGTCAAATTGTAGTGGCGTGCGTGTTCAATTGAAAATGAAGAGTGGAAATGAATTCAAATGAGACGTGATTGTGTGTAAACTTTTAATGTGTTGCCAGGTTCTTAGATGAGAGTATCAGGTGCCAGATCTCTATAGACGGGGTTGTTTGCCTCTGGTCCTGCCGGCACACAAGGTTGTCCAGTAGTGCTGGTGTGGTGTGACTATTGTTGCTATGACTTCAGGAAGATGGTATTTCTCAATAAGAAGACGCTGTAAATGTAGTCGTGGGGTTTAGAACGCAGAAATCTATCTGTCTGCCCTACGGGGAACTTATGATAGATAGGACACACACACACACACACACAATTAAATGTGAAAGATGAATCATCATTGTGGTTAGTGCTTGTTAGCTTTTTCAAAGAGGAATTCATTTTCTTAAAGATGACATGTGCGATTTATGTTTTAATGTTAAAATAGTTCCTCCTAGCCATAAAGTCTTGAAAATAACTCTAAGACAATTACAGATTTCACATCACAACTATCCACCTTATATCCACTGTGAAAGTAAGCTATTTTCTGTGAATGTATGAGACTTCAAATTCATTAACTAGAAGAATAACAAAGTGCAGTAAACTACTGTAAAACTATTTGCATATGAACCAGTTTTTGATTAAAATAATAAATTAAAATTAAGCAGCATAACAGATTCTTTTTGTGCAGCTAAAATAACTGGAAGTGAATGAGAGCAAAAGTCTTAAACATTGAATTAAATAGTCAGCAGTGCACTTTTATGTTGAAAAAAGGTGGATAGTGAATCATTTTCAGAGCGTTTCCCCCCTAACTGATGATCATTGCCACCAGTGGTCTTGTATGCGTGTGTACAGCCGATTACACATGCAAAATCTGTCTGTGCGCGTTCAGTACATGCATCCTATGCTTACGAAAACAAACTTACATCACACTCTTTTTTTTTTTTGTACAGTCTGACATTTTGTGAACGTGCATCTCAACTGATACTGTGAGATTAGGGTGCGACTACATTTGCACATGAGAGGAGTGCTTTTGGAAACCTTTTTGAAAACAGTTGAAATTACACACTTAAGCTTTAAGACTCCAATATTTCATTAGGAAGTCAATGGACCCTTTTTATATTTTTTTGGTTCTCAGAAGCAGAAGTCATCATAGTTGGGTAAACTTCTATAGTGGTGAATGGAGACGACAGTAAATATGTTTTTTGTATTTTGCTCCAATAGCAAAAGAAGAAAAAAATCAGTGATGATTTTCCAAATTAGGGAAACAATGTATAGAGATTGATTACGTCAGTCACACGGCAATATATCCTCATAGCAGTGTTAATACATTTTTTGTCATTTATCGGTATCGGCCGATATATGTTAAGATATGTTATTGTTTTCGGCCCAATAAGAAAATGTGGCCGATATATTACAGCTGATAAATAATGGATTATTTCCTCCAGCTGAGACACCTCACTGTTCACCATGATGGTTTTGAACTGCTTAAAAAAGGGAAAATACACTTAAAGGGATGGTTCGGAGTAAAATCAACCTAGGGTCCTTTGCACCATGACATTGAGCCAAACACCCCCCAGAAGCCTTTTTTCCCTTGGTTGAACATTTAGGGTCTGTACTCATAAAACGAGTCATTGGAAAGTTTGTAAGTACATCAGGAGTTTATTTAAATAACACTTGCCTGACGGCTCATGCTACTGCTAACCCGGACGTCGACGTTACTTCACTGAGTTGAGGAAAGCACGTAAAAGTCCTGACAGAAAGCGATGCATAAGGATGTTTATTTAAATAAACTCTGGATGTACTTACAAACTTTCCAATGACTCGTTTTATGAGTACAGAACCTATTTGTACTACTGTAGAAGTTTGGTACCATTCTGGGCAATGTTAGTGGGGTAATTTACGAGATACAAATTTGGAGCCATTAGCGCCTGCACTAAGCCATTCGGCTGATATCTCTAAATAAGCTCTAACTTTAAAAATGTTCGACCAAGGGAAAAAAGGCTTCTGGGGGGGTGTTTGGCTCGATGTCATGGTGCAAAGGACCCTAGGTTGATTTGTTCCGAACCATCCCTTTAAGTGCAACATGTGCTGTCATATAGGCTACATAAAAGTATGATGAGATATAATATATAATTGTGTGCTTAGGACATGGCTTTTAATGGTGAAACTTTTGTTTTTGTAAGCCGGCTCTCAAAAATTTGATTTATGGGCTAATATATAGGTTATCTGTTTTCAAATATAAAGAATTATCGGTATTGGCCTAAATTTTCATATCGGTGCATTCCTAAAGGTAATATAACACAATTTATAAATGTTTTAAATGTGTATAAAAAAAAAAAAACTTTACAAGATTTGCAATGTTGATGATGTCATCACAGTCGTGACTGATAGATCAGAGCAGGGTTCTCAACTCTGGCCCTCGAGGTCCACTTTCCTGCAGAGTTAAGTTCCAACATTGGCTGCGTTTACACTTGGCATTAACAGCGATCACCGTGATCCAATCAAGCCGATCGGATCATAATCCAATCAGGACATGGTGCGTTTACACCTGTCCTCATCAAGTGGCTTCTGTATCTGGATAACAGATCGGATCTTGCTTTCCCGTGAAAAAAAAAGAAAAAAAAAGATGGCTCCTTTTTTTGTGCAGATTTGTGCATTTTACAAATCTCGCAAAATGAGGAGGATGAAGAGGCTGCTAGTAGCCTACTGATAATGTGGATAGATTCCGTAATGGAAACGGTACAGAGAAACGTATCCGAGAACGTTGCCAGCTGTGGTGGGAAAAATGCGTGTTCTTTACAGAAAATGAATGGTTCTGCAACTTTAGGGTGCGAAAGCAAACATTTCAGCATATTTGTGATGTACTCTGCACTCGACCGATCGCAAAACCACACAGCTATGTGCAGCAATTCTTGGAGAGAGGAGGGGAGTAATGACAGTGGGCGGGGTTTTGTGTGACGTCCACCTGTGAATGCAGACACGATGGCTGGATTGCGTTTACATTACACTGAGATCCGATCACTATGCGTCCTCGGCTACCTCCGAACCTGGACACGCTGACCGGATAACATTCCGATCAGAAGCGCGTTTACACTTGTCTTTTCAATGTGTATGTGGACAACATCCGGATACAGGTCGCATGTTAATGCCAAGTGTAAACGCAGCCATTGATCAAACTCACTTTCCTATAACTTTCTAGTAATCCTGAAGTCCTTGATTAGCTTGTTCAGGTGTGTTTGATTAGGGTTGGAGCAAAACTCTGCAGGACAGTGGACCTCAAGGGCTCCTGGTTCAGAGCTTAATTTCAGTGTTAAGTGTTTCCCCCTCTGTTTGTGAAGCCAATTCAGGTGCACAAAGAACATATTTTGTTTTATTGTTATCAGTACAACATATTGCACAACCGTTTAATAAAAGACTGTAGCCTTCACATCTTGTGACTCATTCCTTTTGGAATGACTTCAGGACTTCTCTGTTTTCCTGAACTATGCACGTCCACGCTGTGAATAGAGCAGTGGTAACAGTGGATAGCTCAGTTAGAAAACCCCACAGGCGTTGAAATGGTATCTGCACTTTTAATCCTCTCCTGTCTGTTTTTGATGATGTCACTGCCTATGGCCCTACAGCTACCCATACCGATGTTCAGTTGTTGCTGGTTGTTATGTTAGGGAGATGAGATGAGTGCCAGATACCAAGACACTTTTATATTGTCAACACAGTCATATGCTGTGCTCTTTCTCTTTTTTGGGATGTTTATGTTTGTCCAAACCCAGAAAGGGGTTTTCAGTACGTGATGCCTCTAATATCTGGAAAACAGTATGGACAAGACTTATCTGTATGTAATTTAAATAATACAATTTGACTGAACACAAAATTGTTGAAATTATTTTTTACAACATATTTAGTCAAATTTCACTCAAAGTTAGTTGAGTAAACAAACATTATTTACCCAGCTTTGACATAATAGGAGAAACAGTCAGTATTGTTTAAACGGTGTCCAAGAGAGACCAAATGAAAAGTAAATAGATAGAAGTAAACGAAAAACAGTACAAATAGGGAGGAAGAAAAAGAGAAAATCAAACCGTCGAAGTTTGCTGCTCTTGAGAAACGTGGTTTCAACATCATGTTCTGTGATTTACAGTGTGCTTGTTTGAGCGTGTTAATCCGAGTACACACTGTACGATTTTGGACATGACTTGGCCATCTGAGACGCATTTTGAGAATCCTAAAAGATTCCTCTGATCCTGGGTCAAAATCTGAAGTCTTTGATCACTAGTTTGACATGTTGCAGCCAATTAATGACCATTGCGATCAAATTTGACCTCAGACGAAATTCTGGCGGTGTCGGAAGTTTTGAAACGCAGTCCTGCAGTGTGACTTCTCCAACGATGACCATTAAATCAAAAACCAATGGGAGAACCCAACCTGATGACGCACTTTGTGGGACAACAACAAACCACCACTTGCTCCACAGACACACACGACACGTCTTCGCTTTTTCTTCTTCTTCCTTGATCAAAATTAGCGCTAGAGATTGTTTTTGTTTGCTGGCCACCATTTCTATCCTACATGTAAATGCAGCTCAGAGTCAGCGACCGTGTCCCGGATTGATGATGTAAAACTGCGGACGAGTCTTCTTCTGGCTTTAGTCGCTCCTCGTACACAGAGCCGGATTAACGCAAAGGCAAACTAGGCACGTGCCTAGGGCCCGATTGGCGGGATGGGGCCCAGACAGAGAAAAAAAAAAAAAAAAAAAAAAAGTACAAATGTCCTATCTACAATTTATTTCAATATTTATTAATTAACTAAAAATAGTGACGATGTTTATCTTAATCATAGACTGTTACATTACTGCAGTTAAACCAATTAATGTGTCCGTTACAAAGCGGGTGCCGGCTTCTGAAAGTATGTGTAACGAACGCATCCATCAGGTGCGCGAGGCAAAAGCCTAATAAGCAAACAAAGAAGCACAGCTCATAATGCAGGTGTGTGAGTTGTCGTCATCTATTTTGGAGTGATTGCAATGTATTCTAAATATAAACTTGTACTGTAGATCAGCGTCATTTCTGGAAAAATCATTCACCGCTTTATTACGAGTTTAAAAGAGCGCGAGCGTCATTAACGTGCCCAGACGCGACGCTTTGAATTTGCGCGTACAATGAATAACATCGCGTCGGGAGCTGACTAGTAAAAAAGCTATAAAATTAAAAGACAAGACGTCTGTATTCTAAGTTAAAAAGCCAATACACTACAACATTTTTAAATGTTTCAAATAGTCTAAAGGATCTCATATCTATGGGTCTATCTTCTAAATTCTGCTGATGATTAGATTCCTGACATTACGCCAATAATATCACTTTATATATTTTTTTCTGCTCAGTAGCGATCGTGTCTTTCTCTTCCACTTGATTTGTGTATAGCATATTTAAGGTGGCAATGCAATATAAAAGCACTTATGCTCATCTACTGAAGTGTGATTCTGGAACTGTGAATAAATTGAATAAAACAGCAAAAAAACAACAACAACAATAACATCTTCATTAAACAAAAAAGAGATTATCTTAGATAAAGTTTGATTAATATGTACATAGAGTACCGGTAAAAGTCTGGACCCATTACTATTTTTAATGTTTTTGAAAGAAGTTTATTATTATGCTCTACAAGCCAGCATTTATTTGATAAAAAAAACAGAAAAAAAAACAGGAATATTCAGCAAGGATGTGTTAAATATATAAAAAGTGATAGTGAAGACTTTTTTAAAACAACTTTTTAATAATCAAAAATCCTGAAAAAAAGTATCACAGGTTATAAAATAAATATTAAGCACCATTTCTAACATTTGATAATAAATCAGAATGATCACGTGGCACTAAATTCAGCTTTGCATCACAGAAATATAAAGTATAGTAAAATAGAAAACCATTATTTTAAATTTTAATAATATTTCACTATATTATTTTTCTGTATTTTTGATCAAATAAATCCAGGCTTGATGAGCATAAGAGACTTCTTTCAAAAACATTAAAAATAGTAATGTGTCCAAACTTATGTACTGTGTAAGTAAAAATATACTGATTTTAAAATTAAATGTTGTATAAATAAAAAGGTTAGGAATCATATTTGTTTCAAGTGTTTTTTTATTGGGGGTGGGGGGCCTCCAACATGAGTTTTGCCTAGGGCCTCCTAATGTCTAGAACCGGCTCTGCTCGTACATCTCTGTTGGTTTTCTGCACGTTCAGTCAGTAGGATTATGATATAGCGGAGAAATGCTATAAATGCTGCTAGTTTTTTGATAACATTTATCAGTTCTGGCTTTTATAGCATTTATCAGAACTGGTTCTTGTGAAAAGTGTGGTTAATTCTGCTAACATGTGAATGTGTGCGTAAGGAAACGTCATGTATGTTGATTGATCGTATTCATATCTGATTGTGTTTGCACATTAATTTCTACATAAACGTATCTCCTCTGATCTTCTGTTCCTGATCAGATTTTGAACACATCTTAGAGGGGTATTTACTTGGTCTTCTCGTGACTGTTCACTAAAACTGCGGTGAGCAAGGGGTAAATTCCCCTTTTGATGGTGACAGAATCTGATTGAAAGTGATTTATTTTCCATGTTCAACCACTTCATGTTTTATTAGGACAGAACACTGTGTTTTTTTCATAGACGTGTTGGTGTGCGTGCATTTGTTGCTTCGGGTTTTACACATTCACCCGTCTGTAGATTTCAGTTGGTTAAGGAATCTCAGTTCCCATTTCTGTCACTGTGGCGTGTGGTTTTTCAAAGACAAGGGAAAATATGCTCAGCTGTCATTCATGCTGTCATGAGGCTGTCTGGGGAAGTCCAAAAACAATCTACTAAATGAGATGTATCCAAGCATAGTTTGATCTTAAGTTTCCTCTGTCAGTGTTTCATCAGGCAGCACAATCCAGAGGTTTATGGGACATTTTTCACATATAATGGATTATGCTTTTGGAAAAAGGGAATTGACTAATTTTAAAATCTTGTCAGTTAAATAAATAAATTCTGTTGTGAGCAGATTAACAATGTCCTCTTTTTTATATTAGTGACTAGTGGTCAATTATTATTTCTTTCTCTGAAATTTTGCTCCAGGCACATCCATCATGTTGCTGTGAAATCTGTGGCCGCCTGCAGAGTCTAAATTAAAATCCCCACTGAGGACTGATTTACTCTTTATTGATGTAAGAAATACCCTCCCTGCTGCTCTGGCTGATGAAACCATTACATCATCCACACTTCCTTTTGGAAAACAGGGAGTCAATACTTCTTTTTGCACTACTTAATAAAGACATTTAGTTCGTCAGCACCTATCATGACTCCAGGAGGCCCTTTTTATGAGGTTAATGACCTTGGGATATATGAAGTCAGCACTGAGGTCAGTGGCTCTGTCAAATACCATCAAAGTAGGGCTGTCCTACCTGTAAAGTTTGTATTTTATAGATGTAAAAGCTAACATCATAGTGCCCAATTATGCCTTTTTGAATATTACCTCTCATGCTCAGTGGTTCATGTAGGTTGTCTACAAACCGGAAGGTTGGTGGTTCAATCCCCGGTTCCACCTGACCAAGCGTCGAGGTGTCCATGGAGCGAGACACCGAACCCCAGCTGCTCCCGACGAGCTGGATGGCGCCTTGCATGGCTGACCCCGCCGTCGGTGTATGAATGAGTGAGTGAATGTGAGGCTATGTAAAGCCCTTTGGTGGCCATAGGTCTGTGAAAGCGCTATATAAATGCAGTCCATTTACCATTATAGGCTAACTGTTTGTTAATGTAAAAGGTCTGCAAAGTTTAAAAGTGCACATCAAATAAAGTTATTGTCTGCTAAAAGAATGAATCGATTTCGAATTGCTGAAACAAGTCAACAGCAATTTCAATCTCACTTCCTCTTACATACCTACATAACAATGTAACTAATTCGCATGATGCCAGCCTATGCCGTTCATTGGCTACCCGTGAATAATGCCTATTTTGTCCCGCCCTCAAACATTGTAATTGTAGCTGAGGACTGAAAGAGTTTGGTTCATGTCATGTCAAGAAGATGCTTTTTTCAGCGCTTCAAATCCACTTTGAATGCACTTCAAAAGGGTGAGGACACGCGCTGGAATTGGTATGGTAAAACCGACGCCATTGTCGTTGTTACTGTTACTGTTCACTGTATCGAGTTGAGGAAGCCTCCAGAACTGAAATTCAGATGTCTTTCATTTCCGAGTTATGCTGTAAGCAGTAGACCAATCACATCTGACTGGGCCGTCTGACCAATCAGAGCATAGTAGGCTCGCGGAAAGGAAGAAACTAAATCTTCGAACCAACCGTTTCAGATCAATTTACCCTTGAAAATTGCATAATAATAAAAATCAACAGATTAAGTTTGAACAATGGCATGCAGCCATCCTAGTTAAATTATTGGAATATTCACATGCCTATTTTTTAAGGGTCTATGACTGGATCATTGCTGTGATTATTATGTTTCTAGCATGGTAACAGTTCTTCTAAACCTAATCAATGGGGTGTGTAGCTTTTTATTTCTTAAACAACCATATTGGAAGACACATCATGGCCATATTCCAGGATGACAATGTAAAGATTCATCAGGCTTAATCTGTGAAAGAATGGTTTGGAGGGAGCATGAATAATTATTTTCACACATGAATTGGCACCTCTGAGTCCAGACCTTAAATTCATTGAAAGTCTTTGGGATGTGCTGGAGTAGACTTTACAGAGTGCTGTACTCTTGCATTGTCAGTACAAGATCTTTACCAAAAATGGATGCACCCCTTGATGGAAACAGTTATTTCCATCAAGAGGTGCATCAATTTACATCAAAACAGCAAATTTTTATTTATTTTTCTTCGGCCGGACATTGTTTTTAATTTGAAAGTTCCGAATCTGTACGATATATTTTTTTTTTTTTTTTTTACATTTTGAAGGAAGTCTCTTATGCTCACAAAATCCTGCATTTATTTAAATAAATGAAAATAAATGTGTGTACATTTGCATTTACAGTGGAGGGCCATCCAATGATCAATTTTGATGTATAAAAAATAATTATTTTAGAAAAACTTACAGAAGTACTGGTACTAAAGCATCACTACTTTTGACATCCTACATCAAAGTAATGCAAAGTGCATACTCTGTAAACATAGACCACATCTCTGTTCACTGTAATGAAATATAGGTCACCTTTGAGCTTATCTATGTAGGTTAACACCAGAATCACTTTTACTCCACAAATAAAGTAAGCGAAATAAACCACAGACTGAAGAAATGTCATATGCGTTTGTAAGTCGACTAACACAGAAGCGAGAGTGATGCTTCATTGATTCAGTCGACCTTGAGCAATAGAGGAACTTCTACTTGTGTGCTGTCATGGAACATACAGGAGTGAAAGGAGCGGAAGGATGGAGGGAAGGAAGCAAAAAAATGGATAACGTGCAGAAAAACAGATTAAAAACAATTCTGACAGCACTTCCTTTTCCTCTATTGAGCCCAGCTTGCAAGCATTTGAAAGGGGAAATGTCACCGGCATCATTCTTCTTAAACGTAATAGTTTTTTTTTTGTTTGCTGCTTTGCTTTTATTCCCCCAATGAAATGAAAATTATTTTATTTGATAAATGTTATAGATTTTATTGTGAGCGTTTCAGCCATGCATACGTCACAATACGGAAACGATCTGTCTCTACTTTGATTTCAATGCTACCTTAAAGAGGTCATATTGTACTGCCTATTTGTTTAGTTTTTTTGTCATTAACAGTCACATTTTAATGTTTAATGAACATTTCCACATTCTGTTTAAACTAAGGAGTATAATATACCTGGAGAGAGCAGTATTTCAGCATTCCTTTTCATCAATGGATACTTTTCCGGGGTTCTCAAATGCGGAAGTCATCATGGTTGGGTAAACTTCTATAGCGGTGAACGGGAGACGGCAGCAAATATAATTTTTGTATTTCCATTTTCTCCAATAGACTTTCCAAAAGAAGAAAAAGATATAGAAAGATTTATTACGTTGGTCAGAAGAGAGAAACTTGTCAAATTTGCCATCACTCCCTCATCCGTTGTATTAGAAACACCCTCACAGCAGCGTTACATTTGTATTTTTTTTGTCATTTACTGACATGGTAATATAACACAATATGTAAATGTTTATTCCATTTGTGAAGTTAATATCAGTGGTAATGTATCATCACAGCCTATAAAAAGGGTCCATAGTTTCTCATCTGAAGCACCATTCATTCATTTTCTCAGCTGTCTTTCTATTGCATGGCTGCATGCTGTCATAGGAATAGCTTACAGAAAAATGATCATTCTGTCATTATTTATTCACCTTAATGTTGTTCCTATAACTTCTCTTTTTCACGGAACACGTGAATGGGGCTTTCAGGCCTCAAAAAGGACACAAACTCGCCATAGAAGTATCGTAAAAATGGGCAATATGTTTGGACTTGAAACGAGGACTTTTCATAAAGTTACAATAGCCCGTTTAGAAGTTCCAGCAGAATTTGGCACTGTTTTGTTGTGATCTTCAGAGAGGCCTATGGTCATGATCCCTCAGGGGAAGGCTTTAGAAAGCTGAAAATAATTTGAATTGGTACTTCGCACACCCTGAGTCTCAGTTACTGTCTTGGTTTTGAACTGTGTGAAGCTCTTAACTGTCAGTCATTCCCATGAGGACGGACACAAAGAAACGGCCACGGGTCGAGTCGGACAGATAGCGGCGGAGCTGGAGAGAGAGCTATCTTACCGCATAACCTCACTGAGTAAATAGGGATAAGACTCCAGCTGAAAATCCGGGCCCTTTTTTTCATTTTCTAATCACTTTTTACGAGTTGGAAAAAAAAAAACCATTTCCTCATAATGCCAGTGAAATGGAATAGCCATCACTTGAGTCACATTCAGCCTCATATTTTCCTCAGGATCAAATGAACGTAAATATGCTCCAAAACAATAAAATCTGGGCGTCCTGTCATTGTTTTGTGTTCTGATTATCTCACGAGGCGTGTCGAGGAGAGCTTCAGCGAGCTGAATTGTTGTATGAAGTATGATAGTGGGGTTTTTTTTAGTCTTTATTTGTTTGACATCACTCAGTGGATAATGCTCACACCTCTCAAGGCGCACACATTTTAACTCCTCTCTCTGTAGGAAGACTTCAAGGAAATGCTGGTGGTTTTTCGTCGAATTGGTTTCTTTTTTATCGCTCTCGCACTTGCTTCACACTTCATTTCGCTCTTTCTCTGCGCTCCTCTCTCGTGACAACTCTTCTTCCAGCGTCTTGACATGTGGTGGGATCTCGATTTGATTGACTTCCACAGCCTTCATGTTTGGTCTTGTAACCAATTAAAGTCTCTCTGGCTTGAAGAAATGTTGACGTCTATTTTTCATCTGTAGAGTTCACCAGACACGAATAACTCAAATACACTTTGTTCAGTTATGTGCACTTTCTCTTATTTTAACTAAGTGCATGCTTTGACTGTTTTCACTTATTATGAATGGCACAAACATATCAAAGTAGGCCTTGCTATGTGTCAGTTAAGCAAAGTGGCACACAATGATATTGGCATTAGTGGAGAATTTAACAGTTTGTCAAGTACTGCACGTTACTGTGCTTCAGATGTAAAGCTCTGCCAATGCCTGATTCTTCCACTGATGGCTCATAACTTTGCCCGCACTTGAAACGAGCCTTTGCTGATATGCAAAATGAGTTACTCATTTAAAGTGGAAAAATTGTGAAAGTGAAGTGTATGTTTTTCCTTCAGCGTAATAGTTTTTTTTTCTCTCTCGTAGTATTTCGAAACCTGATTGTCTGATTGAACAAGCAGTCCTCTGAACCTTCATGCCAAAGCAACTGCAGTAAGAGTCAACTGAATTTAGTATACCATCTGTTCAAGTTTGAACAATAAAATATTTAATAATTCTTGATGTAAAAAAAAAAACTCCACAACTTTTAAGATTTTGGATGCAGCTTTGGTCTTATTGTGTATGATTCATCATGTTATTCCAAAGAGAAAAAATTGAAATGTAATAACTTGCTCTATAACTGCTGTAGTTTACGTGGAAGTCACTAAGTTTAGCAAGTAATGATAGATTTATTTAGAAACATTTCCACCGGGATACATTATCAAGGTGATCTCACGAAGGTGAATTTGACCTTCGGCCTCCACGTCCCTCATGCAGATCTGGATCTGTTCTGGAACATAATGGCCACTTTTCACTATCCAAACAATTCCCAATGGATACAATCTAGCCTTGCCTTGCATTTTGTTTACGGAAGTGAAATGGGTTGTGAATAGTGTTTCATGTTGATTGAAAAGCTGCATGTCTGGACTGCTAAAGGGAAATGTAAACGGAGCACAATGCAGTGTAGAAAAATCTGTTCAAATAAAGGTCGCTTGGCATCTACGCCTCACTTGTATTTGGATTGCAGTTTAATTTATTGCACCAAATTAGCAGCATTACGTTAAAATGATTTGATTAGAGGGGATGTGTCATGTCACTGTAATACTTCAGATTTCTTAATTTCTTCAGATTAAGAGCAGCCTGACGGACTGGGGCTGGTGAGAGAGATTCAAACTACGGTAGTTCTTATGTTACTGATCCATTGATCACACATTCATCCTGTTGATCATGTGCAACTATTTTTATGCTTGCAAAGTTGGACATTTAGTTAAGAAGGGTTGTTTTGTGAATTCTGCTGATGTAAAACAAGATAACGCCACCAGGATAACAGTATTTAGCTGGTGGACACGGAGGAGCTTTTGTTGAAATTGTGAACAAGCCTTTGCACAGTATGCCATTTTCCCAGAGAAAGCATTTTTGAAGTTTGTCAGTGAGTTTATATATGAAGCTTATGTTTAATAAATGTTTAATAAAAAATAGAATGTGTGTATATGTGAGGCATGTGGAAGAAGAAGGGGCCAAAAGACAAATCCCTTTGAATTGAGCCCTGTACTGGAGATCCAGGGCAGGCGGCTGGTGTTGGCCCCAGATGGGCCCCTGATTGTGGGGTTTGTGGTAGCAGCATGTGCTTGAAGCGAGCTGGTATCCATTATCCTCTCAAACATCAGCACTTCACTGTGGGAACCTTATTGATCTACAGCTCTATAATTATTCTACTAGCACGCTCTCTCTCTCTCTTTCTCTCTCTCTCTCTCTCTCTCTCTCTCTCTCTCTCTCTCCTTCACTCTTCTATTTTATCTTTCTGTTGAGCTCCTTATCCCCTTTCTTGCTCTTTTTTTCTTCCCTTTTAATTGCTTTTTTGTCTCTCTTATGTTCCTCTTCTCCCCCACACGTGCCTCATCCCTTCCCCTAATTCCAGCCCTATCTCTCTTCTTCGTCTCTCTTCCCCTCTTTCTTTTTCAATATTCCCTCACTCATTAAAGTGCAATGACCTTTTGTGTTCGATCAAACTTGAGAAAAAGCTTTGTTGTTTGTCTACAAGTAAATAAGACGGCTAATTTCTCTGAATATGTATTACAACAGAGCAATTGTCGAGTCAGGATGCGGGTATTCAGTCAAGTTGTAACAAGTTCGCAGGTCGGCTTCAGTTCAGCATTTTACAAAGATCCGTTTCAAACGTTGAAACTCAAGAAAGTAGGGCTGATCAATTGATTGCCTGTTAAATGAGATTGATTACGGCTGCCACGATTAACACATTTAATCCTTCAAGCAATTAAAGTTGACTCGACCACTTGTTCATTTTTGAGGTGTGAATACAGATGTTTCAAAAGCAGACAACTTTAGGAAGAGCTTTTGAAAACTTGATAGATAATGTCTGCATTTCCACTTCTGCATGTTTACTTAAAATTCACCTGGCACATTCTGTAGGAGTTAATATCTTCCCACTGGTCGCTAAAGTCGCTGTATTAAATTTATATTGGCATGAACAATACATATACACTACTGTTTAAGAGTTTGGGGTCAGTAAGATTTTGTTGAAATAAACTTTTTGTGCCCACCAAGGCTGTATTTATTAGATCAAAAAATCTGTAAAAACGGTAATATTGTGAAATATTGTTAGAGTCTTAAATAATTGTTTTAACAATGTAATATATTTTGAACTGTCATTTATTTCTGTTTTCAACAGTCATTACTTTAGTGTCATTCTTCAGAAATCATGCTGATTTAGTGCTTTTTTTCGGGTTTCTTTGAATAGAATGTTTGAAGAACAGCATTTATATGAAATCGAAACTTTTGTAACAGTATCATTGTCTTTACTGTCACTTTTGGTCAATTGAATGCAACCTAGCTGATTAAAAGTATTATTTAAAAAAAAAACGTACTGACCTCAAACTTCTGAATGGTAGGGTATTTCAGGAATGCACATCTCAACTTTCTTTGGATGTATTCATTAAAGAACATGGCATGCAGCTGACACACACATAATAAATCTTTTGATGTATTAATCTAAATTAAGTGCAATTACAATATTAATGGGTATAATATACAATTAATATTTTTTTATACTTTTGTACTTTAATACTTTGTCATCGGCTGTTGTCATTGTGTCTGCGGTGGTCTTCTCTGGTCTCGTGGCAGTGGCAGCGTGACTTGATTTGAGATCTTCCTGTAAGTCCCTCAGGTTCAGTGGAGCTGGATCAGGAAGCTGCAGCCATTGATTTTTCTCTCTTCTTCTATTTTAAACCCTCCACAGTCACTGTCTCCACTCAGCTTTGGCCTCAAGGCTGCTGTCAGTTTAGCACGGACCCCTGGGATGAGCTGTGCCGTAAAGACTACGCCACGGGCGCAACCCTCAGCACAGCTCCTTTGGCCCTGTGTTTTGCTCAAACAAGCGAATGGCGAAATACTCAAACTACAATACTGATATATATATTTTGCTCCAAATATGCTCATGTTGTAATTTACAAAGCGAAACATATGTTGGCTCAAACCTGTGTGCAGCTGTCTCACTTTCCAAGTATGTTGCCTAGCTTGCTAACTGAAATTAACCTGATTTTATCAAGTTGTGCTGATACAATCATACATTCTAACTCTTTTTCTTTTGATATTACATCAATAGTTCTGGAGTTTCTAACCTTTTTTCCCTTTTTCTTTCTTTCTTTTTTTGGTCTGCTGAACCCCCTTATAAGGGGGGTTATATTTTATATAAAATATTTAATTGAAGCACCCTCAGAGATTTTAAGTTAGTACTTCAATACAACTATTGACACATTCACATTTATCTTATGTCAATATTAATAATAATAGTTGTAGTAGTAGTTGTATAATAAAAATGAAGACACAAATATATCATCGTTGTAAATAAAAAACGAATATTTGATAATTATAATAATGAAATTCACTGTGTGCTTCAATTTGAAACATGCAGTGCATCAGACTAAACGGTTAACTACAACTTTTGCCTCAATAAACTCCTAATTAATGCTTAATAGTTAGTAAGGTACTTGTTAAGTTTATGTATTGGGTTGGATTAAGAGATGTAGAATATGGTCATACAGAATAAGGCATTAATATGTGCTTTATAAGTACTAATAAACAGCCAATATCCTAGTATTATGCATGCTAATAAGCAACTTGTTAGTAGTGAGAATTGGACCCTAAACTGAAGTGTTACCATATTTTTTTTTTTTTTTTTTTTGATTGGTAGGATTATCTCCACTAAACTGTTCGCGTTGGATTCTGGGATTGGAACTGATTGGAACGGGGCCAGTATTGTCTTGGGCACGGTAGTCATTGGGTTAGATTTGAAGTAATAACAGTTGTGGGGTCTCTATAGTTACAGCTTCAAACAGATGGGGTCACGACACGCCTTCAGGTTCTTTTGAAATGAGGTCACAAGCAAAAGTGAAACAATACAATCAATGTTCCCCATTACTGAACTCTGATGATCTGTTACTCTACAATTCACTGTGACATTTCGAAGAAACAAGCCTTCGTCTGCCTGACGTGAAATATCACGGAATGTGCGGCCATCATTGGGCTTTTCTTAAAACTGCTGTGTTGCTTTTCTGATTGTGATCATTTTACTACTGAAAGAAAAGTTACGGATTTACAACTAAATAAGTTTATAACATGGCTTGGTTGAATTGTAATGTAGAATGCGCTCTGTTATTTCTTGATAACACACCGTTGCCATGAAAAACAGAGCGTTGCTATGGACGCATGATTCTAACCGTAGAGACGAAAAGGACTATTTTCTTTAGTGGAAGCTAATCATTCGTTTTTAAACCAATAAACTCCTTTTTAAGTCAATATTTTGTGTCAAATTGTTGATTTATTTGGTAGGTAGCCATGTAATAAGCGTAATAACCTCCGCTTCGCGTCGGGGTCCTGATCAGCCTGTCGGGGTTGTATTCGCTATAACAACCGCCTCGCTCTAGCTCTACATTATCCCTTACTTAATTGACAGCATCAGTGACATGAAAATATATATATATATATTTTTTTAAATACTCACATTAACTGAATTTACTTACAGGTTTTAAAAGCAGAATTTTTTTTTTTTAACTATATTTTTAGCTATATATTTTTTTTAATATATATTTTTAACTTTATATACGTTTTTCGGAGTATGTTTTACTTTTCTTTCTTTATTCGCCATTACTCAAATTAAGGCCTTAAAAAGGTCTTGCATTCATAAAGTTATGGCATGTTGCATGCATAGAAAAAAAACTATATCTAATAATAAAAATATTATATTTATAAAAATATATATATATTATATTCAGTATTTTTGTCCTGCTTTCCAATGCAAATATCTAAACATTCTTAAAATAAAATACATTTACTTGAGATGCAAATGTAAAATGATGTTTTAATTATTATTATTTTTAAATTAAGTATGTTTATGCTTAAAACTAGGACAAATGTATCTATTAAAGAGTTGGAAACTTCCATTTGAATTAAGTTGATTTTTAATGAGCTCACTGGCAGATATTCTTGTTTTAATCATACACTCATTTCATTTTGATCAGTTTCACAAAAAAATAATAATCATATTCTATGTTACTTTGCATTTCATGCTAATTGTATCTTGGATAATATTTCTTTCTAAAATGAATTAAAAAGCAATGGATATTAGATGGAATATATCTAATACATCATTGGGTTTCTCCCTAGACATTTAAAGAACATATTGACATTGTTTTCCCTACAATTTATCAGTTAAAATGTCTTTAGTTGGTCTTAAAAAGGTCTTAAAAAGGTCTTAAATTTACCTTCCTTAAAAACTGCAGAAACCCAAATACTATTTCAGCCTTATATTTAAAAACTTCTCCTTTTATAAAATGTGTTATTTGTGGGTTTTTTTAAAGGTTGAAATATTGGACATTACATCACAGATTTAGCAATTTTATCATGCTATATTCATTATATGATGTGTTAGCACAACTTCTTTCAAAACGGTGTACTTTTTAACCTTTATCCCAAAGAACGCCTTGCCCTATAGACTTCCATTATAAGTTCATTACTGTACATGTGATTTATTCTTGCTTTCGCTAAGTGAGGGCTGTGTCTGTGGCGAGAGCTAAACTTGTGTTTAACCCAGAGCATTCCTTTAAGTCCCTGTCAAAGGGAAAGTGATGTGTTTTTGGCAGCAGGTATCACTGAACCGTGTCTTTAGACGGCTTTCCTGTGATAATTAGCCTGTTGGATGTAATCAGAATGGGAAAGTGGTTTACTTCGGCCACCTGTGTGTGTGTGTGTTTGTACACATGGTCATGCGAATGCGCTCTCACAAGGTCACTACAACAGCTGCAAGCCTGCTAATCTCAAATAGTGGACAGGTGTGTGTGTTTGCCCGTTGCGGCACATTTGAGTGCGTGAATGTGTTTTCCCCTCGTTGAGTGATGGGAAACGGGACTGTGTTTTTTTACAGTAGTACTGTATAGACCTAGTACACAGGTGTGCTTTCAAATATTTGTGTGCAGAAAAATACTGTTTTTGTTTGTATCGTGGTTGAATTTCTGCTAAAGTGTTTTTCTCTCTCTACAGGAAGTTTGGGGAGCGCCCTCAACCACAGCGCCTGACGAGGTACGTTTATCTCCTTCACATGCTATTAACAAACAAACAAGCTGAGAAAAATGAATAACTTTTCTGCCCTCTGGTACGGCCTACATTTGTGCATTACATGAAAATGTTTGCCATTTATAAAGAAAAAAATATTCAAATCTGTAAATTGGTTAACTATTACAGTTACCTATTAGTAACCATGTAGAGTTGTTTAACATCACATCTATGTAATTTTACTAAAAAATGCTAGCAAGTTTTTTCCAAGTAAAAATTAATTATTTTCCAGAAATCCCTGTTTTGTTTCTTCTTATTTTTGCTATCAGTAATAATAACCCTCTATAGTGTTTTGTGTTATGTTAATTAGTTAACATGTTTATTGTATTATTTCAGCATTGTGTGTTATCCTAGTGTTTTGTTTATGTTTGTATGACCCTGTGCACTGTCTATATATGAGTATTGGCCATGTTTTATTGACTTACAATGAACTAATTCATCATGTGGCTTTCTGTTGTACCACCTGAATTATCATGGTTGTAATCAGTACATTTTAAGCTAAAAAGCTGATTTTGGTATATTAACATTATATAATTTAATGAAATATATGCTCACTTTCCACTTTATTAAGTACCACCTTTCTAGCACCGGGTCGGACCCACTTTTTCCTTTAGAACTGCCTTTATTCTTCGTGGCATAGATGCATCAAGGTGCTGGAAACATTCCTCAGAGATTTCCATATTGAGATGATCGAATCACACATTTGCTGGAGATTTGTCGGCTGCACATCCATGAATCAGCGAATCTCCAGTTCCACCACATCCCAAGTGTGCTCTATATTGAATTTAGATCTGGTGACTGTGAAGGTCATTTGAGTATAGTGAACTCATTGTCATGTTCAAGGAACCAGTGTTGGAAGTGGCCAACAGAAGATGGGCATACTGTAGTCATAAAGGGATTGACATGGTACGAAGGGGCCAACGTGTGCCAATAAAATATCCCACAAACCATTACACCACCACCAGCAGCCTGAACCGTTGATACAAGGCAGGATGGATCCATGCTTTCATGTTGTTTATGCCAAATTCTGACCCTACCGTCTGAATGTTGCAGCAGAAATCGAGACTCATCAGACCGGGCAGTGTTTTTCCAATCTTCTATTGTCCAGTTTTGGAGAGCCGTGCGAATTGTAGCCTCAGTTTCTTGTTCTTAGCTGACAGGAGTGGCACCCGGTGTGTTCTTCTGCTGCTGTAGCCCTTCTGCTTCAAAGTTTGACGTGTTGTGAGTTCAGAGATGCTTTTCTGCAGACCTCAGTCCTAACAATTTTAGTTACTGTGCCTTTCTATCAGCTCAAACCAGTCTGGCCATCCTCCTCTGACCTCTGGCATCAAGAAGGCATTTTCGCCTATAGAACTCTAGAATTCTCTGTAAACCCTAGAGATGGTTATTCGTGAAAATCCCAATAGATCTGCAGCTTCTGAAATACTCACACCAGCCCGTCAGGCACCAACAACCAGTTCAACGTCACTTATATCACCTTTCTGCCCCATTCTGACGCTCAGTTTGAACTTCAGCAGATCTACATGCCTAAAAGCATTAAGTTGCTGCCATGTGATTGGCTGATTAAATATATGCATTAGCAAGCAGTTGAACAGGTGTACCTAAAAAGTGGCCCGTGAGTGTATGGCTATAATTTATCAAATATTCAGTCACCAATATGCCATCCTGTAATACCTGAAACATTGTCAAAGTATTTTTTTTTTTTTTTATGGTTTAATTTCTACCAACCACAGCCTTTTTACAGTAAATTTAATAGGATTTTGTACAGTGTGGAAATGATTACATTTTCCTTTTTTTGGTAAAGTAATTTTTGACAAAAATATATTCATAGTTGTTGCAACAATGTTTTAGACAAAAATGTGAAAGAAAGGTATGCACATTTATCAAAAATCTTATGTTTAAGTTTATAGAAGGTAAGTGCATCATTGGTTAAGACATTTAAAACTGTGAAACTGTTGAGATTTACAATGTAGGTTTTCGAATAGTTCCTATACTGCTGAATGACTCTGTATGTAAAAACAAAACATGAAACCACATATAAAGCAAAAGTGATCCGTTTTCCCTTCACAAATTTGAATGTGATTTCTAATATTGAAACTATATTTTTTCCTGAAATTAATTGGTCTATGTTGGGTAGCACAGACAACATAAACCTGTTTATCAGACATTTTTGTCTGAGATTTAATCTTTGGCAGCATTACAGTTTATTTAATGGCCGGTCTGAAAATAAAAGCACTGTTGGCTCAGGACGGCCACTGAGCTTTGGTTTTAGAGTCTCTCGACACTGCTGGGGAGTTTTTCCACAGTTTCTGTCCCTTTTTGTCGCCAGTCGTTTCACTCTACTTTCTCTCAGCCTCTTTCTCTCGTTTCCCTCTTGTCTCTCCTTGTTCTTTTCCTCCATCCATCCTTTTTTTGAAGAGTCAAAATTAGAGGCCAAGAATTCGCTCGAGAAATAAGGAACGAAACGTTTTCAGACGAGCCGTTCTGTGAAGCAGCTCCAGTCAGCGGTTTTTGTTTTGAGTGGAGAAGTGAGGGACATGGAAAATGATAGAGAGGAGAGAGTTCAGCGCTGCCCGCCCAACCCGTGCCACACGCCCTGCGGTGAACTCGCAGCACGACTGCATTCTGGCACAGATGACACACGCCCTGGCAGGACGTTGCCACCGCTTGACGGCCCCTGTCTGTGCTGGGCCCCGTCCCTTACGGTTCACTAAGGTGCTGTTCAGTCATAGGTTAGGAGCAGATTAGGTCAGATTCATTTGGGTCAAACTTATTTAGAGGATGCTTTCTGTGGACGCCAGTTATTTTAATGAAATGTTCGGATGGTGTGACTGCTATAGGGGATAAAGTGATGAAGTGTGTGTGTCTGTGTGTGTCGGTGAGCCAATTGCTAAAGATAATGTGACATGCCCGGAGGAAGATGAACCTCTTTAAACCTCTAGAGTCTCAATTAACTGGCAGAGTATTATACAAACTATCTTCTTCTCTTCTCGTGCACATTCAAACATGCAGCTTTGGCTCAAGTTACTGTTTTAAGCAGTATTACTAATTCTGCAAAATGTGGGCATGAACTAACTTGAGCATTTTGTCGTTCAATCTTCCCTCTTTTCTCTCCAATTTTCTAGCCTTTTCTCCTATATAGTTTGCTAGCTGTCATTTGATTTTTGTTGTTGTTGTCCAAAGACTGTCTATCTCTCTGTCTATTTAGATATGTTATTATTCGTATGTGTTTTTTAAAATATTCTTTAGTGAACTATTAACCATGGTTGCTACTAGTGGGAACATCCAAATTATTGACCGAATTTTATTAGAAACACATTTTTATACATGTGTAACTGAGCGCAAGATAAGTCACCAATAGTTTTCATCTGAAGAGAAATTGTGTATGCCCGCAAAAATTTTTTTGTTTGCTTTTACACTAACACGTACACTACCATTCAAAAGTTTGGAGTCTGATTTTTTTTAAATAAAGTAATACTTTTATGCAGCAAGAATGCATTCAATTAATCAAAAGTGATAGTAACGAAATTCATAATGTTACAAAAGATTACTATTTCAATAAATGCCGTTCATCAAAGCATCCTGAAAACAGCGTATCCTGGTTTCCAAAAACAATATTACACTGCACAATTTTTATCATATAATTAGGAATGTTTCATAACACCAAATGAGCATATTGGAATGATTTCTGGAGGATCATGTGACACTGAAGAATGGGGCTATAATGCTGAAAATTCAGCTTTGCCATCACCAAAATTTAAAATATATAAAAATGGAAAACCGCTATTTTAAATTGTATTATTACATGGCTTGGCTGAATTCCAATATAGAATGCGGTCTGTTATTTCTTTATAACAGACCGCTGCGAAGTATAACAGACCGTTGCCATGAAAAACAGCGCGTTGCTATGGACGCGGAACGGACTATTTTCTTTAGCGGAAGCAATACAATCGTTTTTAAATCAATAACCCCTTTTTAAATCAATAATTCGCGGCAAATTATTTATTTATTTTGTAGGTAGCCATGTAATAAGCGGGATAATGTATAGTGAGCCGGTTGTTATAGTGAATAACAACCCCTTCAGGCTGATTCAAGATCCCTCCGCTTCGCGTCGGGATCCCGTTCAGCCTGTCGGGGTTGTTATTCACTATAACAACCGGCTCACTATACATTATCCCTTACATAATATTTCACAATATTACTGTTTTAACTGTATTTTGATCAAATAAATACAGCCTTTGTGAGCATAAGAGACTTTTAAAAACATTGAAAATCTTAACCCCAAACTTTTGATGGGTAGTATTGATGGCCTCAAAGTAAATAGATATGGATGACAAAACCACAAAACTCTTTGCATCATGACCTGTTGGAGATTTAAGAAAGAGTAGGCCTACATCAGAGATGCAGATAGCATTGGAAGGTTTGATTTATTTCCACCAATCACTTTTAAATGAATCTGTTCCAAACACTGATTTAGCAATCTAGCATGATAACTTGAAATGTTCATGGAAGTCTATGGTTCTGTTGTACATACTATATGTATATGTTTATATTTTAGGTGCCATAATGGCACATTACCTCATTCTTCCCTGTTCATTTATTGAAAAACAGTTTTGAACTGGATTTTTTGTCTATTAGTCATTAAAATGTACTGTATAATGTTTTGCTTTTTAACAATTTTGACTATTACTTGGACCATTTTCTCATCCAGTTGATTTTTCCTGATTAAAATGCTCTTTTAAGCCATTTCAGTGCAATTTCACAAATACCAAAATATATTAAAACCTTTTTGTTGTCAGTCTTCTGCGCCATTAGGCTAGTTCACCTTACACATATTTTTCTTAAAAAAAAAAAAAAAAATGGCGAGTAACATCAGCTTCGGGGCCATTCATTTAAAGACAGTTGAATGATTCAATTCCACATCTATGACACAAATAAAGAAAGATCACCGAAAATATGGTTCTTGACTTATGTAGCCCACATTGTGGTTTTCCAATTACAAAGCTTTGGTCTGTCTGACTGTTTTCATCTTTCTGGTCATTGTATCGTATGTGGAGTTTTGACTTTCTTGTCCTGCGGTTTTGAAACGTAATAAAATATGTGTATGTAGATTATGGCGTGTGTTGTGGGTTCGCTGTTGCGTGTTCAGTGTTTGTGTGCGTGTCAGAAGCTCTTCCTGTTGAAGTGCCCATATTTGTCATGCTGTTGCTGAAAACTGATGACTCACATAGGCTTATCCACTTCTGTCTGGCTTTGTTCATATGTGTATCTGTGTGCTGTAGCTTGTTGTGTTTTTCTATCCTTCTGTCTCTAAATGCTATTTAATTTGTTTTCTCCTCTTACAGTAAGGTGCACATATAGATCTGAATATGTCTTTCAGTTATTTTTTAACTGAAGTCTCTCTTATCAATCACTACAGTTTTGTTTAAGTATCTGTGTATGTGTGTTTTCCATGAGGGACCTGAAGGTCTGTGGTTTTTCTCTTCAGCATATGACGTCACATGGCCCAGCGGCTTGACTTTGCGTGCAAGACCTTCGCTTGTGCGTGTGTATAGGAAAACTCTGATTGATCTTCAGGACCGCTCGCATGAAGTTGCATGTTATTGATGACCTTATTTTTACCAGCACTGCAAGATGCAATAAACCATGACATGGATAATGCCAAGTTTGGTTTAAATGTTCCCCATATATGTTGGCGAATGAAATAAACCTCAACTTCTATCATATGATTTCCACTTTAGCATTCGGGTGGCGTATGTTTTGGATCCTAAGTGATCTATGATCTTTAAATACATTTTTGAACTGAACACACAACTGCATATTTTCAAAATCTTCTTGTCGGTGGGTTGTCAGAACAACTAGTCATTTTAGAAAGCTTTGTATAATTACAAAGTTCAACGTCCACCAGACACACTTCCAGATATGTTTTTGAAAAAAACAACAACTTTGCTCACCAAGGCTGCATGTATTTGAACAAATACAGTAAAAACTGTAATATTGTGAAATATTATTGCAACTTATAAGAACAGTTTTCTATTTGAATAGATTTTAAAATGTAATTTATTCCTGTGATGGCAAAGCATCATTACTCCAGTCTTCAGTGTCACATGATCCTTCAGAAATCATTCTAATGGGCTGATTTGGTGCTCAAGAAACATTTATTTTCAATGTCGAAATCTGTTTTGCTGCTTAATACTTTTGTGGTATCCGTGATCATTTTTTTCAGGATTCTTTGATGAATAGAACAGTATTTATTTGAAATAGAAATCTCGTTTTACTCTCACTTTTGATGACTTGACGGCATCCTTGTATTAATTTCCTCTTCTTCATCATCAAAAAAAAATCTTACTCAACCCAAACTTTTAAACTGTAGTGTATTTGCACCCTTCTATGTCTATGAACGACTAACTGACTATAACCTATTACCAAAACCATAATAGTCCTTGAAAACAAATGGAGGTGTATAAATTATGTGCATTGCTCACAGCAGGTGGTTTGAAGTCTGACAGTAATTGTCTTGAAATGTATTGTTGAAGGTGGTGAATTTGTCATATAATTAGTGCTTTGATGACTGAGGTGAATCTGAAGAGTTTTACCATCTTTAGAAGTTACTGTTACAGTATAGGCACGTTAAACCTTTCTCTGATAAGTTGCATCCTAAATTTCAGCCTCTTTTTGCATTGTCGCCTAAAAAAAATAGTTTTAAAGTGACAAATGTATACAATCTTACCAGTCGACCTCGCTAGTCACTACTGAACTGATCATGTTGACCTAAATTTCCAGAAACATATATACTGATATATACTATACTGTCAGATGCAATGCGGACAGAAGATGTGTTATTGTTTTCCTAGCATCCTTGTAAATGGCGAGGGCCATCAATAAACTCTCTTCTGAGATGCTTTGTAAACACTGCTGGTGTTTTTGTGAATTGTCATGTTGCCTGATATCAAAGCTGAACCCTGTTAATGTGAAAACACTTGAGCATTGGACGGAAATGTCGAAAGTCTCTGAATGTTCTTGCTTTGCTGTCTGTAATCACGATTCAGACGTGCAGCTGATTTCATGTTCTCTGCACGTGCTTCTCTTTGCACTGTTGAGGGAATTCACTAGCATTTGGGGAAACGGGTAAATTTTATCCGGGGATAGAGGAGGGCTCTGCTCAGAAAAGATTTCGATCTCGCGTTTCTGAAGCACACAATCCAAATCCATGTCAGAGATGGTCGCTGAGTCTTCCTTTTCTGAACACACACACGGCAGGTTATTAGAAGTATCAAAGGTTTCAGATGACATGGGCCTGAGGAAGATGACATCACCAGATCTGCAGGAATTCACTGTATGTGTGTGTCCTGTGAGGCTGGGAGGTTCAGAACAGTTTAGTATTTACTCGGTTCACAAGGTTCACTGACATACAATATATTAGATAAACCTGTATGCAACCTGTCAGGTAGGATATTTTTCTTCAGTGTTCTTTTATGATGGAAAAATCATTTAGCATGAGGGAAAATACAAATTTGACAGTGTACGCTTAGACCCAAGTCTTACTGCTTTTATAAAATGCTGACAATAACAAGAAATAACAGAAATCGATAGTAATATAAATAAATATTTTCTTTTTATTTATTTTTTATATTATGTCCCTTTTGGGGCCATTCATATGGAAACAATCTGCATTGTTTAAAGCACTATAAATTAATGTGACTGACAACAAAGACATACATTTGCATAAATAAGTATGGCAAATGGAAAGATCAAATCTTTTTCCCCCACTAACGTGTGTCTTGCTTTTTTTTTTTCTTGGCCTTTATTTAGATAGTATAGTAGGTGACCATGAGGGAAGCGAAGTTGGAGATAGAGAGGGGAGCGGGGTTGAACCCGGGACGCCCAAAATGTCGGATGACTGCTCACGAGGCTATCAGCTCCAATGTGTCTTACGTTTTTAAATGCAAAAAGAGAGATGAGAGATGCAGGGTAGTGGACTGAAAAAAAGAACAAGTTCTGCATCTGAAATCGAATACTTCTCATAAATTATACCATAAACAGTATTCCAAAAGAGTAGTATGTCCGAATACTTAGTATTCACAAAACAGGTGAAAAGCACCCGGATTACCTACTATTTCCGCTGATATTCTGGAGTGTGTCTTTCTTTCTTCAGTCGAAAAGAAATTAAGGTTTTTGAGGAAAACATTCCAGGATTTTTCTCCATATAATAGACTTCAATGGCAGCCAACGGTTTGAAGGTTCAAAGGCTTGACACGATCCCAGCTGAGAAATAAGGGTCTTATCTAGAGAAACGATCTGCCATTTTCTAAAAATAAATAAAAATGATATACGTTTTAACCACAAATGCCCGTCTTGTTCCATCTCTGAGATGCGCCACGCATTACGTCATCCAATGGAAAGGTCACGCAATCAAGCTGCATTGAGACTGACATTTGGACCTTCAAACCGTTAGGCGTCATTGAAGTCCATTATATGGAGAAAAATCCTGGAATCTTAATTTCTTTTCGACTGAAGAAAGAAAGACATGGACATCTTGGATGACATGGGGGTGAGTCAATTATCAGGACATTTTTATTTGAAAGTGAACAACTCCTTTAAGATTTGCCTTCACATGTGACTGGAATTATCATAAAAACAAGTTTCCTAGTCGGAAATTAGACATGAACGCCATCTCAAGTTGTATTTACTACTGGAAATCTCTGAGATAATTTTGATTCTTGAGTTTTCAAGTTGGACATGCCATCAGCTTTAAACATGGCTGAGGGGAGAACGATTGCTACATCACTTTGTCTTGTCAATAAAGTAGTGCATATTGACCATTTGAAGAATACCATATGTTTTGTACACAGCGAAAATAGTATGTATTTGACTGAAAATCCAGAATCGTCAGCAAGCTGACTATTTTGATTTTGCGATAAATGTCAACGAATGGAACGCTGCATTTTATTCAGAATGAAATATCTTCAGTATATTTTGGCTTAAATCTTTCCCCAAGAAATAAGAAAGAATAAACCTGGCTTTCTCCATAATTCCTTTTCTTTCTGACAACAAAGCACTTGATTGCGCCAAGCTCGTAATCACGACTTTAGAAGTGGGAAGTAGGAAAGGCAGCATGTGAAGGCAGCATTATGAATTGCACTGAAGCGACGCAACTGATGCTGGAAGGTCACATGACAGTAACAACATGCCAGATGTACTATGTCCAAATTACCATTTCATACATTATATAGAACTTATATACTTACATAGTGCTATACTTTTTAGCGGTTGTGAAGTAAATTCATATGTAGTATCTACTCAGTATGCAATTTTTGGATGCACCTATGATCTAGAACTTTCTTAGCTTTAGTGCTCCATTTTTAGATCACGGCATTGTGCGCGGGACGCAATACGCATGTTATGTCAGTGCACAAACTACTCAATGCACCTTTAATAAAAAGCGGATAATATATATTTTTGCTGACACAACAGTGCTGTTTGTGTGGCATCACACAGCATGTTGCCCTCAATGTGAGGAGGCGGATTTGATGCTGGAAACTTAATTAGGCCAGAGTGGCTAAGTTACTTTTACCTTAAACGTTATTTCTCCTGTTAGTCTTGGTGCACGTTTTCAGCGAGCCTGTCTCTCGTCTTGTAGGAGAAGGATTATTGTCAGAGCACAACCCCTTTCACCTCTCTTACCTCTCATTCTTCCCCTCCCACCCTCATGTCGCAGGGCCCCCTTGCTTTCCATAACAAAAGCCTGTCTAACTTGAGCGTGTGTGAGTCGTTTGCGTGGCAAAGGGAAGCTGTGTGTGTGTGTGTGTGTGTGTGTGTGTAAGCTGCCCCCACAATTACCCCATCTCTGTGTCCCTCTGAGCATTTTGACGTGTCAGGTGTCACCGACATCTGTGCAAATGAGCCGTTTTTTTGTGCGTAACCTTTTTTTAATCCAACACTTGGGGTCTGTTACAGATCAGAGTGTTTTCATCTTCCTGCACAATATTTCTGTTTGGGATTCTGTTCAAAGCACGTATGTTATTGCATTAAACAACCTTGAAGCAATTTAAAAAAAAAATATGTTTCCTTGAAATGCATCACACTTGCAGAGTGTCCACATTTAGAGAGCTAATTTAAGTTTGCACATGCTGGGATGTTTTTCGTTAGTTAACTGAGGTAATTGGAACACTGACACGAAATCGGAATTCTTCGATTATGAGCTAAGAGTTTTTGTGGCGTTTGACTTGTACACACACACATTGTTGTCCTTTTGCCCTTTTTCTTACCCCCCCTCTTCCCCTTCTTTTTATTTTAAAGACCCCCAGCTGGAAAGCTGAGGTTTTTGGCCACAGTGTTTGTATGCTTTCTGCAAGCAACACATAGTTGCACTCACCAGAGAATTGGCTAATCAAACTTGGGCCTGTGTTTCTAGTCAAGCTCTGGAGATGTGGGTTTTGAAGCGCATACAGGCCTTCAGAAAGCTTTCTCTTCAAAAAAAAAAAAACACGCACACATGCTTTCACCAGAACCGTCTACAATAGCAATTCTAAAGCAGATTAACAGGTCTGAAACACAAGGACATGTTTTAAAAAAACATTTAACTGTGGTATTGGACTTAAAGCAGACAAGTGAAAAGCTGCCGTTTTTATGAAAATACTTAAAAATGTAATGGAGTTCAGAAATGGATTTTAGTTTTTTCTATGATAATGTTTTATCAAAGTTTCTTTAAGCCAAGTCAAGTTACTTGGCAGCCAGAATCAGGCAGCTCAGTTTGTCGAAATAGCATTTCAATAACATACTTCAAATCAAGATTAAAATCTGACATCGATGGTATGATATACTTTGCTGCTTGAATTCAAATCACGTTAAAAAATGTGTGCCTTTCCAGCTAATGTGCAAGTGCCTTCTAGTGTAAAAAAAAAAACCTTTTAAATGTAAGGTAGCACTTTCATTCCTACAGCACTGTATTACGTTTACTCCCATTCATATATTTACATGTGGACCGTATATGTCTGTTAGTGAAATGGATGTGCATGAGTAATCAATTGGTGGAGATTTTGCATACATTATTATTTTTGAACGCACATTTTAAGTTTACCTGTAATCATTTACGTTGGTTTTTATTATGTGTTCGAGTATGTGGCTACAGATTTACTCACAATTCCCATTACTCCCATTTTCTGTCTTATGTGTTTCTTTTCCTTCTGTGATTTCAGAGAAGCCATGCGGAATTACCTGAAGGAACGAGGAGACCAAACTGTGCTCATCCTCCACGCTAAAGTTGCACAGAAATCATACGGCAATGAAAAAAGGTAAATGACCACTGCGATTCTTGATGAATTCACGAGATGAAATTTAACCATTTAGCGGGCGTAAATACAGAACATTTGCAATATTTTTTATTATTATTATTTAATCTTTGGTAGTTTTAAGACACATTAAAAATAGTTCCACTTTTAACCTCTGTTCCATTCCTAAGCTCTCCATCTGTGTTTTTGAGCACAAAATCGTATCCCATGTGAAACCCCTTATGCTGTCCGTCTCTTCCCTAAAGTAGGAAAATTTGGTTTTTAGCGAAGAATGGAGTAAGATGAAGAGGTGAAAGGACAAGAGAAGGAAAGAACATTTAAGAAGAAAAAAAGGAGTGAGAGAGAAGCTGATAAGAAAAGAAACCAAATAATGACAGGAAAGAGAAAAGAAATGATAAAGGAGGTGAGGTGATATGAGACAGGGAAGTGAAGGAGAGAAGGTCAGCGGAAAGAGAGACAAGATGATAACTGTAGAGAACCACAGTGTCTGGGGAACTGATGTCGCGGTTACAGCTCGCTCGGCCTCATTTGGCAGAGAGACAGCACTGTTATTCGTGAACAGCACAGCCAAAACCTGGACACTTGTCAAGAGCGACAGAATGCCAGATGAGAACAAAAGTATGCGCTTCATGAAATCATATACATGTGTTCTGTAATCAGAGATGATTTATGAGTAGGAAATGTATCACTTAGCTTCAATTGAAAATGAATGTGAAGCACTTGACTTGTTGCACCAGTTCTGCTTCTTTGCATGTCCTTGTGACCATGTTGTCTTTTAAAATTCCTAATGGTTACTATTACTGTTGTACACCCTAATTAACACTTAGGACACAATAGCAACACCCTGGAAAGCAACTACCTGCAAACCAATGCCATAACAACCCCCCAAAACATCCTAGGGTCACTGTGATTTTGCCAAGTAAGACCTGTTCCTGGATCAACATATTTTGTTGATCCTGAAACAACATTCCTGTCCAAAAACAGTCCTAATCGAATCCCTACCCCTAAACATAACCCTACCCATAATTTATCTCTAAAATCAGAGGAAAATGATAGGTGAATAACACTGATGTAGAAGCACCTAACCTAAACTTGTAAACAAACTGTAAACTTGTCCCTCAAATCTGATTGGTTGATTGGAATATTGTTCCAGGATCAACAAAGATGTTGATCCAGGAACATGTTGTACTTGGTTAGCGTTTTGTCATTTTGTGCGTGCTTGCTTGGCATTTTGGTGGTGAGATCAGATTTGTGCAACTGTTTCCATCAGAAAATGTCAAACTCTAGTTGTCTTTGTAGCTGTATGTAGTAAAGTCGTGGTTTTACATGGTGGTGAACATTAAAATGACATCAGAAATGTGATATACAGTAGATTAAACCAAGACGTTGTTGCTGCCTTGTCAATGACAAATTGATGTAGGTCAAACTCGTAAGTCTACTGGTCCTGCCTACGACATGCGTCTTTCACTATTAGGATGTGAAAGTAGACTTCAGACATGTCTTTTCCTTTTTCATTTCAAAGACACCAATTCAGAAAATGCTAAACAGTGCCAACAAATTGATTTAAAAACTCTTGGGGTTGGGTCTGTCCCCTAACTCATATCTACAGCATCTCTCAGTCTGACTGGATGTGGAACCGCTGTTATTCCCCTTTTATTGCACCAGTTTTCAGATATTAGCCGCAGTTCTGTGTCATGAGCATTCCCCCGCCTCACGTCTAGACGTTTACAAGCATTTCTCCAAGATGTGCGGTGAGCTGATAACGTCACCCACAGAGATCACGGCTTTAATGTCAAGTACAGATTCCGTGCTTCTGTATGCAAGGTCACGCTGATTGCTATCTGTTTGCTCTTACATCCCTTTGATGATCTAGGCCACAATATGCACGAGATAAGCAAAGATGACACAGACCCCAGACTCTGGTGAGGCTCAGGACGTGGTGTAATACAGTGTGTTCCTGAGTTCTGAAATTTACCTTCTGTGCAGCTTTGCGTAGGTTCAGGTTGTCAGTGTTGTAGATTGACCATCTGATGGTGGTTTCTTGAGTTTGTCTTGCAAGTGAAAGCTGTACCAACACTACACATGTTCTGCTGCCACCTAGTGCTGATGTAATGCACTTCTGATAGGTCATGTATATTCATTCATTCATTCATGTAACAGTTGTGTTTATAATTGTACATTTTATCATTAATGTACCCCTTGCAGAATCTGTTGAGTTTTATTGCATCATTCATTCATTTATTTGTTTGTTGATGTCATGACAATGGCAGCTTTTATTTATTTATTTGATTGTTTATTTTTTTATTGTTTGTTTTAAATATTCCTGACCAGAAGTAGCTCTATATATCTATCTATCCATCATCCATCCATCCATCATATCACATAATATATGAAGTATTCCATCCATCGCATAATATGAAGAATTCCATCCATCACATAATATATGAAGAATTCCATCCATCGCATAATATATGAAGAATTCCATCCATACATCTCATGCAGTGTTTGTTTCCATCCATCCATCGCATAATATATGAAGTATTCCATCCATCCATCCATCCATCCATCCATCATGTCACATAATATATGAAGGATTCCATTCATCCATCCCATAACATGTGAAGTGTCCATCTATACATCTCATGCAGTGTTTGTTTCCATCCATCCATCCATCTATCCGCATAATATGAAGTATTCCATCATCCATCCATCCATCCATCATATCACATAATATATGAAGTATTTCATCCACCATCGCATATGAAGTATTCCATCCATCCATCCATCCATCCATCCATCCACATAATATATGAAGTATTCCATCCATCCATCCATCTCATGCAGTGTTTGTTTCCATCCATCCATCCATTGCACCATATATGAAGTGTTCCTTCTCATCCATTGTTTGCGTACTCCGTACATACATATGTATGATATTCTGTCTAAATACATATCTAAATATACTAAATTGGCTACTTAAATTTGTGCCAGCAATGGATGCACGACTCGCATTTTGTTCTGAAAAGGCAACAAATCTATGTTCTCTAAGTGTATGTTCTCCACAAACACTTTTCTATCTTACAGTGACACTCTTAATTTGTGTGTTTGCCTAGGTTTTTCTGTCCACCCCCATGCGTGTATCTGATGGGCTGTGGATGGAAGAAGAAGAGAGAGCAGATGGAGCGAGACGGCTGCTCGGAGCAGGAGTCTCAGCCCTGCGCCTTCATCGGCATCGGCAACAGCGATCAGGAGATGCAGCAGCTGAACTTAGAGGGGAAGGTAACACACTCATGCACAGATGCAAGCCGCAAGAGCTACTACAGAGCCAAAACAACATGATTAGCATACCATTATTTTTCTCATGAATACGCAAATCTTGCCTCTTCCCTGCAGAACTATTGCACAGCCAAAACATTATACATCTCCGACTCCGACAAAAGGAAGCACTTCATGCTGTCAGTAAAGATGTTCTACGGAAACAGCGCAGACATCGGCGTCTTCCTCAGCAAGAGAATAAAGGTCATCTCCAAACCTTCGAAAAAAAAGCAGTCCCTCAAAAACGCAGACCGTGAGTGCATTCACCATTCATGTCACGCTCAATGGAAACACCTACAATGCTTTTGAGACGGTTTAACAATAAAGCATAACGGGAATGAATAATAACATCCTGTTGTGTAATAACTTTAAATGGAAATGAGATATTGATTCAAACAGCATGTTCTGAAGTCTCTGTGGTGTGTTCTGACGGAGTTGTGTGTCTCTCCTGTGTGCAGTCTGTATAGCATCAGGAACGAAAGTGGCGTTATTTAACCGGCTTCGCTCTCAAACGGTCAGCACACGTTACCTGCACGTAGAGGGAGGAAACTTTCACGCCAGCTCACAGCAGTGGGGAGCCTTCTTCATCCACCTCTGTAAGTCGAACACACATTCACACACACTTCTGTGGAGTAATGTTGATTGTCAAATCGTTAAAGGAATAGATGACCCAAAAGAAAGATTTGCTGTATGTGACTTTCTTTCATTAGTAAAACATTAAAGATGTTTTTTTGTTTTTTTTTTTAAGCCCATAGTCCTTGGTGATTCAAAAACGCTCCTGACAATATAAGGTCTAATAAAGCAAAACGATCAGTCTGTGCAAGAACTGTTTAAGGGACACTTTCCCTGTCATAACTTGTATATGCACTACTGTTCAAAAGTTTGGCATTGGTAAGATCATTTTTAAAGGAAGTCTCTTATAAAAACAGCCTTTTTCCACCTTAGAAACATTGCTAAGCTACGTAATATGCTATCTGTTTCTGATGCAGAAAAGTTAGTTCATGCGTTCATGACCTCAAGACTAGATTACTGTAATGCTTTATTAGCTGGTTGTCCTGCATCCTCAATAAACAAGCTACAGTTAGTCCAAAATGCCGCCGCTAGAGTTCTTACTAGATCAAGAAAATATGATCATATAACACCAATTTTATCATCACTACATTGGTTACCTATAAATAGGGTTGGGTACCGAGACCCGGTTCCAATAGGGAACCGGTTCCGACGTAAACGGTAGTAACCAGACGGAATAAGAACGAAACTTTCGGTGCCTGATTTCGGTGCCTGACGTTTTTTACCGCCCCCTATAAAACATCTCGCGGCACGAATGATCCAATAATAAAACATCTCCAGTAAACCAGCAGAGCCAGCATTAATTTAGTTCGTTTGTTAAATAAGAGGCGATCTAGCGCTGAAATGCGTTTTTTAAATCAAGTGATCAAAGTGCTCGTTGCCGCTGCGATCAGTGGCGCGGATACAGTGTTTTCTCTTGTGGCTCGCGCCCACCGCAATGTCACTCCGACACGCGCTTCGTTGCGGAGATCGATCTATTTATGAGGCGCCGTCTATATGATTATGTGCGCGGAGAGTTTGTGTGTGTGTGTGTGTGTGTGTGTGTGTGTGTGTGTGCTCGCGTCTCAGATGAGTATGCGCGGAGAGTTCCGCGCGTCTCGTGTGTGTAGAGTTTGCGTGTTTGTGCGTGAGCGACTTTAGATGTGATGTTGAGCATTTCATATTAGTTTGAGCATTCAGCATACATGTATGACTACTTAGTAGGCCTATGTGTATGCAAGGGTTTCATATGTGCGTGAATGAAGTTTGATTTAAAGGGATACTCCACTTTAAAATGAAAATTCTGTCATCATATACTCACCCTCATGTTGTTTCAATTCTTTATGAATTTCTTTCTTCTGCTGAACAGAAAGGAAGATATTTAGAATAATATCAGTAACCAGACAGTTTCTGGTCTCATTTACTTCCATAGTATTTTTTTTTCCTACTAGCCTATGGAAGTCAATGAGACCAGAAACTGTCTGGTTACTGATATTATTCTAAATATCTTCCTTTCTGTTCAGCAGAAGAAAGAAATTCATACAGGTTTGAAACAACATGAGGGTGAGTATATGATGACAGAATTTTCATTTTAAAGTGGAGTATCCCTTTAAGCCCTAGACAACACCTATCTATTCATTCTGGTGAAATCACAAAATATAATGGACACAAAGTGTCCCTGCTTGATATACAACCACTGATGAGCATAATCATAAAAAATAAAAAATAAAAAAATAAACTACGAATGCGGATTAGAACCCAAAACCTCTGACATGCCTGACTAAAGTTCAAGTTCAGCTGCCAGTGTTCCTCTTCGCATAAGTCTAATATTTTTCGGCTACATCAGTAGCCTTTTAAAGGGCACATTTTTTCATTTAATCAGAAATCAGAAAATCTTTTTCAGAAAATCAAACACACACACACACACACACACACACACACACACACACACACACACACACACACACACACACACACACACACACACACACAGAGGTATTATTTTTTTGATAAAGTGTGTGCAGTTTAGTTTTGTTAAGTACCGTTTCAAGAACCGTTTAAGCACCGGAACCGTTTGAAAAATACCGAGTAGGTACTGGTATCGGATAAAACCCAACCGATACCCAACCCTACCTATAAAGTCCCGTATTAATTACAAGGTATTGCTACTGACTTATAAAGCCCTAAACGGCTTAGCTCCAGTCTATTTAACGGATCTTCTATCGCCCTATAATCCATCGCGCTCTTTAAGGTCACTAAATTCGAGGCTTTTGGTCATACCTAGGATATCCAGATCAACCAAAGCAGGGAGATCATTTTCACATTTAGCTCCAAAACTCTGGAATAGCCTTCCTGATACTGTTCGTTGCTCAGACTCGCTCTCCCAGTTTAAAACTAGATTAAAGACGCATCTCTTCAGCCAGGCATTTATATAATATTTTTAATCTTACAGTTCAATCCGGTCTCTAGTTCATAAACGCCAGAGGAGAACTGGCCCCCGACTGAGCCCGGGTTCTCCCAAGGTTTTTTTTTTTTTTTTTTCTCCATTAGGTCACCTGATGGAGTTTTTCGGTTCCTTGCCACTGTTGCCTTTGGCTTGCTCAGTTGGGGATATTTGGGGATATTTAATTTAATTAATCAATCAACAATACTATTGATCAGCATTACCAAACGTGGACGTTTTACACTAGAAACAAACACTGATGTACTATTTTATTTAATACTGTGAAGCTGCTTTGATACAATCTGTATTGTGAAAAGCGCTATATAAATAAAGTTGACTTGACTTGACTTGACTTGACTTGACTTGACTCTTATGCTCACCAAGACTGCATTTGTTTGATAAAAAATTATATTGTGAAGTATGATTTTCAATTCAACATTACTGTTTTGTAATGTAATTTAATCCTGATATGGTTAAGCTGAATTTTCAGCATCATTACTCCAGTCTTCAGTGTCACATGATCTTTCAGGAATCATTCTAATAATGTGCTGGTTTGCTGCTCAAGAACTATTTCTTATTATTATCAATGTCAAAACAGTTGTGCTGCTTAATATTTTTGTGGAAACTGTTAGATTATTTTCAGGATTCTTTGATGAATAGAAAGTAGCATTTATTTGAAATAGAATGTTTATGTGACATTGTCTTTTTTGTCTTTACTGTCACTTTTTTTCAATTTAATACATCCTTGCTGAAAAGACCTATAAAAAAAAAAAAACAGCAACGTACTGACTCCAAACTTTTGTGCGTTACTTAAGTTCAAAGAACAAAGTGTTTGGCAGATTTTAAACTATTACACTCACTGTTAATATTATTTTGGCCTTATTAGAAATCTGGCCAACCACAGTTTACGTGGTGTTTGTGATGTTTAAGAGGAGGTTAACCTGAAATATAATAAAATTTATACCATGGTCTGGGTGAATACTCGATTCTGATTGGCTGCAGGGTGTCCGTTAAAAAGTGATAATGTACACCTAGGAAAGGCGTCCCGTCAATTTGCCTGATGACAGTTCTAAATGATTGCGCTGGCTCAAACTCACTGATCAACTTCTGCGGTCGGGTCGCTGTGGCTTAATAAATAAAAACCCTCACGATTTTTACTCTAAAACACATTAAAGTATTATTAATTGATGAAATATTTCTTTCTTTCGTAAGTAACCATGGTATAAGCGGGTTAATGCCCTTCGAGGTGTCCATTATCAGGTTTTAATGGACTTCGGCGGAGGCAACCGTCCGACGCGCCTCGCCGTCGTCCGTCACGTCCGTCATGCCTCGCCGTCGTCCATTAAAACCTGATAATGGACACCTCGTCGGGCATTAACCCTTACATAAACAAAATATAACCCTGAGAGCAAAACTGACTACACAGGTTTGCTTTACCTGCTACTATGTGTCTTAAAGTCATCATGAAATCAAAACTGACACTATTTACTTTGTTAGCGCACATTACTAGTCTTGTGGTGAACAATAAATCTGTGCAAGTTAATACACAGAAAAAAAAAAAATCTTTAATCAGAATTTGAACCTTTGCTTCCACTCTGAAATGACTTCCCTCTCTGATCATGTCAATTTGACGGCTTCCCTCCAACTGTCAGTCTGCTATGAGCGAGGGATGGAGAGAGGAGGTGCGCTAAAGTAAAACCCTGCCCTCTGTTCAATATTCAGTTTCACTTTGAAATACGTCACAACACTGAAGTAAAGTCGCTTGCAACTTCTGGTTCACTGGGACTTTAAACAAAACTTGCTAGGTCTTTTTATTGATTTGATACAGGGAAACACAAACATTTACAAATCCAGCTAATAGTTCTTTCTCAGAAGCAGCAGCCATTTTTAGCAATCGCTGAACATGATTTTGTCTCCTGGCAAACTGAATATCTCCCATTTTGAATTCCATAAAGCCAGCCAATCATGTTGGAGCTTGTCATTTGGAGAAAACTATTGCCATTGTTGTGCATCAAGCCTTACACTGTAAATGCAGTCCAATAGACCTATTACTGTCTATTATGTCATTGATGTCAATTAAATAGACAAGAAAGAAAGATAAAACTCCTCAGTGTTCTTGAGTCATTTCTTTTTCCTTTATTACTGACCGTAACTATTTATGTGTAATGGTAAAACATACATGCCATTGACACTGAACTTTCTGTGTTTTGACAACCACAATGGAAGGTCTGATCAGAGGATACGCTTAGTCTTCTTTTATTATATTTCAGTGGATGATGAAGAGTCGGAGGGAGAGGAGTTCACTGTGCGAGACGGCTACATTCACTACGGCCAAACTGTCAAACTCGTGTGCTCTGTGACTGGCATGGCTCTTCCTAGACTGGTAAGAATCTGTCTCTATTCATCTGACGATTTTCGTCATGTTATCATTTCTCTCTATTATCCTCTGTTTTGTTTCTATTTGCTGACAGTATGTATAATTAACAGCCAGTTTATAAATCTTTAGGGGTCACAATCAGTCACTGCAGAGAATACAATGCTGACGTCCTAATGTTTATATGATACTTCTGCTGATACTCTTATCAACTTCCTTTCCTTCTCCCCGCACACACAGATCATCCGTAAAGTGGACAAGCAGACCGCCTTGCTGGATGCAGATGACCCCGTCTCCCAGCTGCATAAGTGTGCCTTTTTCCTGAAGGATACGGAGAGGATGTACCTGTGCCTTTCTCAAGAGAGGATCATCCAATTTCAAGTGAGTAGCTCACTGGAAACTTAGAGTAAATGCATTTCTTACCGTTGGTTCAATGTGCTGGTAATGATGACTTCAGAGATGCAGTTTGATTTTGTTGGAAATATGTATCCTTCTAATCACGTATGTATACAAGACCTGATGTTTTTCTTAAATTAAAAGTGTATTGGAAGCTGTGAGCAGTCAATATTTTTTTTATAATGACCTCCAAACTATATATTAGTATTTTCGGTTTTGTTTCTCTCCGGGGTCTCTCTTTCTTCATTCCAACACAAATGACACCTCCTTGCAACTTTTTTAATTGACACTACCATTCAGAGGTTTAGAGTTGGTAAGATTTTGTGTGTGTGTGTGTGTGTGTGTGTGTGTGTGTTTTTGAATGCAGTCTCTTATGTACGGAGCCCCTAAAGGGACATGGTGTTGGAAAAATTATATATCAATGCTTTTGCGTTTGCTCGCAAACTTTCTGCGTTCCCCCAAGAAACTTTGCTGCGACTTTTCTTTGTGAGCGAACGCAAAAGTTTTGCGAGGGAATGCAAATGTATTGCAAACGAACGCAAAGTTTCTCAGGGGAACGCAAAAAGTTTGACGCAAAAGCATTGACATATAATTTTTCCATCACCATGTCCCTTTAGGGGCTCCGTACATAAGAGACTGCATTAAAAAAAAAACGCAAAACATTTGCCAGCGAATGCAAAAGCATTAAGACTTAATTTTTCCTCCCATATGATATTTTTTTCCATCACCATGTCCCTTTAGGGGCTCCGTACTTTTGCTCACCAACTCTGCGTTTATTTTATTTTTTTAAAATACAGTAAAAACAGTAATATTGTGAAATATTACTACAATGTTTTTTATTTTTATATATTATAAAATGTGATGACAAAGCTGAATTTTCAGCATCATTACTCCAGTCTTCAGTGTCACATGATCCTTCAGAAATCATTCCAATATGATGATTTGGCGGTCAATAAACATTTCTTATTACTGTTATTATCAATGTTGAAAACAGCTGTACTGCTTAATATTTTGTGAAAACTGATACATTTTCCAGCATTCTTTCATGAAAAGAACAGCATGTATTTGAAATAAAAATCGTTTGTGACATTATAAATGTCTTTACTATCACTTTTGATGAATTTATTTTAATTAATTAATTAATTTATAAGAAATTAATGTCTTTCTTCAAACCCTCTCCCCCCAACCCCTAAAACTTACTGACCCCAAACTTTGGAAGGGTAATTTATGTTGGACATCAAACCTTTGACTGATAGCAAAGATTCAGAAAGAGACACAAAGAGCTGGAAAATAGAGGAGGACATGGTACATTTGATGTAAATGTTAGCGAACTAGTCAAGTCCATAAAACATCAAATTGATGACAGGTTAAAAATTATTTATGGTTTTAATATTTCCATAGTGGAAGCATTATTTTTGCGTAACTTTTAAAATAATTTTAGCAATATCACATCCATGTATTTATTTATTTAGATAGCCATCTAATAGGCGGGATGAAGTAATTCAGTCATTATCACAAAATAAACCCTCTCAGGGTGATACAAGTATCCTGATTGTTGGTTTTTATTTTGCGATAATGGCTATTTGATTGTGTATTATCCCTTTTTTTATGCTATTTTTGAGTTCCCTGTATTTATGTGTGTTTTGTGTGTGTGTGTGTGTGTGTAGGCTACTCCATGCCCAAAGGAACCAAATAAAGAGATGATAAATGATGGTGCCTCCTGGACAATCATCAGCACTGATAAAGCAGAATACACGTTCTATGAGGGCATGGGCCCTGTACACACCCCCGTCACACCTGTGCCTGTGGTCGAGAGCTTACAGGTAACCCATACACACACTGAAGCTTGCATCTCTTACTGGTGTTGTACACTCACAAGTCTCTGCCTGCAGTTGATAATGCATGTACACTGTGTGTGTGTGTGTGTGTTGGAGCAGTTAAATGGCGGAGGAGATGTAGCGATGCTGGAGCTAACAGGACAGAACTTCACTCCAAGTCTGCGCGTGTGGTTCGGTGACGTAGAGGCTGAAACCATGTACAGGTATGGATATTATTTGAAAAGATATCTATATAGGAAAAGGGAGGCGAAATCCAAGAGAACTTGAAAAGTCATTTATGTATAATACAGTATATGATACGTATATACAGATAATTTTATACTGGGAATTTTAATTTGCTGAATAGTTATAAACAGGGATCTAAAGTTTTTTTTCTATACATTTATTTTGTTTGTAAGCTTGATTTAGATCTCCAGAGGGGTGTAAAATACTTCAATAATTGCACTTCATTATTATATTTGAGAAATTTATACTGTAGTACATACTTGGTAGTACATTCTACTGAGTAGTATAGCATTTCTCCTTACAATTTCATGTGGACCTTTAAAGTATGAAGTGCATATTTCACTGGTCATCATGACATGAAATTACACACAAATGAATGAAATCCATATCAGTGTGAAAATGAATTGCTATACTAAAATGTAAAATCGTCTGTGGATTAATTCAAAGTTTCAGTTTAACATCTGGTATGTCGCTTGTGAAAAAGTACTACACTTTAGCATGCTTTCAAAAGAGATAATACACTTCAATAGTATATACTATTATAAGTGCAAACTGAATAAACATTTTTGGACACTTAATTGTTAGTTGCCATTAAATGAAAACTTAAACTTTAAAGTGCTTTTTGACGCACTTAATTACACCTTTAAATGCCATTTCATATGCCTGAAATGTGGTTAAAGTGTACTCATGAGCATTTATGGTAAACTAAAATATACTTGCATGTCTGGTATTTAAATATATTAATACTTACACATTTGTAATGATGATTGCAATTTAGGAAGTATAACCAATTACTTTAAAATAAAGTAAAACTTTGACATTATTACAAAGTGCACTTTTTGTGTACTTAAGTGTGTTAAGAAACAGTGACATTTTTGTTTCATTAATATATTATCTGCAGATACAGTTTTTATGCAAATAAGTACTGAGTAATATTAATGAACAAAATTAGGGTTATGTGTTTGATTTAGTTGCTTGTAATTATACATGATTTATTGTTATTACTGTAATAAGTACATGAAAATGTGTAACAGGAACACTGTAAAATAAAGTGTCACCAAAAAATATTTGTAAGATTTGAAGTGCACTACAAATGGACATTCATAACAAGTGAGTGCACTTCTTTTTCACAAGGGATTTCTAAATCCTTACAAACCTGTTTTATTGCAACAGTAAAAGACATGTTAAGATCTGACAGGTCGTAGGTTGAATGAAGTGCCTCTGCCTTGTAAAATTTGAAGTGAACAGACCCCACATGTTTTGTTTAATCTGTATGAAATCCTTTTGTAGTAGTTAAAGAAAAATATGTACTTTTATTACAAACATTGTAAAAACAGACTGATAGACATTTTGTTTCCCCTGAAGGTGCGGGGAGAGCATGCTGTGCGTCGTCCCAGACATCTCTGCGTTCCGCGAGGGCTGGCGGTGGGTTCGGCAGCCGGTGCAGGTCCCCGTGACGCTGGTCCGAAACGACGGCATCATCTACTCCACGACGCTCACCTTCACATACACTCCCGAACCTGGTCCCCGTCCTCACTGCAGTGCGGCCGGCGCCATCCTTCGAACGGGCAACACCAGCTTGCTTTCCACGACCGGCAACATCACGGGAGTGACCGGAGAAACGACACCCTACGGCTCCAACAGCACGTCTAACGCCGTCACAGCGTCGTCCTCTAACGCAGCCGCGGCTGTGGTGTTATAACACACGCAGCAGTGCTCACAAACTCACTACGAGCTATGCGTGAAAACAGAAGACTGCAAACTGTTTGCAAAAGTGCTGCGTATTGAATTTCAAAACCAAGGGATGGACGGGCAAAAAAGGCTAAACTTGTGTCGAGGACTAAAAGTTTGAGAGATGGTTCTCCTGTGCCCTCTTGTGGTTTTTCTCCAAGGAGCCGGTTTGGTGCTAGCAATAGACAATGCCTGAGAGGAAACACCAGCACCTGTCAACGGGTGTAGAAGACATGGAGACAAGACCACAGCAATGATACATCATCCGACTGAAAATCATGTTTAGTCTCCTATGTTTCTTCCTTCCGGTCTGCTCGTGTGCGATTGGGTGAGATGTATCATAGCCTGGGAGGTCGAAACTCTTAGGAAAAGGGTCACATTGAAATTGTGAGTTGACAGTTTTTATGGACCAAGGATATTGTATAAGCTTTAGTAAAGGTACATTTTTTTTTCCTCCATACCTTTTTTATATCAAACATTATAGTACGCTTTTGTTACCAAATAGGTTCTATTCCTCCTCTGAGCTTCGCCTTTTTATTTTTTGTTTTTCTGTATATAGATAGTTTCATATACATATGTTCGCTTTGACTCCTTCAGTTTTGATACTTTGTATTTTGTAATACCGTCCTTTTTCTTTTCCCTACGGTTTTAGTTTAATTTTCCATTTGGGAGAAACTCAGAGGGCCTGTTTTTTATCATTCGTTTTTATGAAGTCTTTAAAAAGAAAAGAGCTTTAAGCAATGCGTCTGCCTTGCCTGCATTACAATATGCGCTACGCTTCCTTTAAGCATTTCATCATCGATCGATGTGTCTAGATCTCACAAAAAGGAACAATGCCATCTTTCTATGTCTTATTTGGAAATATAAACCAGAAAACACAATATAGAGGCTTTGGATGCAACGTGTCTCTTCGATGCGGTAGCCATAGTGTAGTTCATTTGCTCTAGGGCGCACATACGGTTCTCACATATCAATTTCAGAAAGTTCATAGTCATTGGATATTTGTAACGGTCAAGTTCTGACCTGAGTTTAGACTCCTACAGTTTTAGTGCCGTTTTATAATGTTTCTTTCTAAAAAATCCAGTTGTTTGTCTTCCTGAACATCCATTTGCAGTTTCTAAAATTTGAAATGCTCTCAAAAAAGGATGATTTGGAGACGTGCTCCACTATTAGATGTGGCCTTACTGGAACAAAGGTTCCCGCTTTAGTTCACCCCTTCAAAAGGAGGTTTACAAACGCGACCCGAGGAACCACGCCTTGCATTTTGAACATTTTACATGCGATTTTTGATATTTAAACTCCCTAAACTTAAATTTTTTCGTTTGGATTTAGAAGATCTAAATGTGTAATAGATACGAACATACCCAAAGATATTATATTGCATTGTTGTCTCTGTTTTTTGAATATTTGAAGAATATGTTGAGAATTGTGGCCTCTCGCACACCAAAAGTAGGAAGCTTTACTCCGTTGGTCATTGATGTGTAAATCGTGGCCTTGGTGTCTCACCAACTAGTAGACTCCCAGACAGCAACGTAGTGTCGGACCAGATCCGGCCCACACCTGGTACACGTTGATTCCATGCGGCCCAGATGTGGGCCGGATCTGGGCCGACACTGTTACTGTCTGGGCTAGTATTAATGACAAAAAAAAAAAAAAAAACTAGCTGTAATGAACCCATCAACCAGCACTAATAGTGTTTTGTGACTTTCTTTTTTATGTACAGTAATTTAACTTTTGAATTTTATGCATCCATTTGTAAAAAAAAAAAAAAAAAAGTAAAGAAAAAAAAACAAAAAGACCGAAAAAGAGAAACCATTCAGCCATTTTTTTTCGTGTGCATCTGTGGCGCTTAACCCAGTTATGTCCTTGGTGTTTCCCGTCAAAACGGTTGGGTGTTTAGTGTCCGAGTTTGTCCTTACCTTGTATGCTAATGTCCGGATAGCAAATGGACATCATGGGACTAGAAACATGAATGGCCTTTAAATGTGTGTGTCTCAAATGTGTAAGCATACAGCAATACTGTATAGGTCACTTTGTGTGTCTTGGTCTTCGGAAATAGCCACTGATTTTTCACCAGCCTGATCCACAACACATGTGGTCATGAAGAACAGCTGGCTCAACTAGAGTCATATTCACTTCTCCTTCTACTTTCTCTTCTTCATACTAATTTAATCAGACACCTTTTGCGTCGATCCTGCACTGTCTTCCTTACTTGGAAAATCTGTAGTGTAGTACAAGTAGGCGACCCATCAAATAAGGCAATACTCCAGCATTGTAGGCCTATAATGTAGTTTATTTCGGGAAAAACTGTAACTTGAATGTTTCTGCAAAAAAACAAAAAAAAAACAACAACAAAAAAAATCACTCGTTGCCTCCACTAGATTTTTCTTTTCATCATCATCATCATCACCACCCGTATTTTTTGTTCAAAATGACTTTATTCTGTCCTTGATGGACTCTTTGCAAAAATCTTCCATGAGGTAGTTTAACCTAAAGCTCTTGCACTCGGTTTCCCAGAATTCTCGCGTCACAGTCTTCTTCCATTTACCGCGTTCTTGCTATTCTGAATCATATAAGCGCACACTTCCATTTGGGGGAAGATGGCACTGGGCAAAAGCATGGATGCGTTTTCTAACAGATATCTTGTTAAACGTTTACCAGCAGTCCATTTAATTTCTCACATTTGACAGTTTTTCATTTGTCATTGTCATTGTGAGAACTTCCGTTCAAGCAATGTGTTCCCCCCCCCCATTATTATTCAAATGCTTCCCTTGATTTATATGGGATCATGACCCAAAAAAAGACAAAAACAAGTGCTTTAAGCCAGTCCGCCTTGAAATGATTCAGCATCACTGAAACCGTTCCTACACAAACAAAAGAAAGCGATTAATTCAGACCGTAAATTCAGTTTGACTTTATCATGTTTTCGTTAGCACAGCACAATATATCATCATTTACTCATTTATAATGAGAACATTTCTGAACCGCTCCGTCACTCTGATTGCTGCCTCTGTTCCACGTTTTGTTTACATTGTGGATTTGCTCAGCTCTACCCCTATTTTACCGTGGTGTTATGGTGGTAAAGTGCATTGTTGCTTTCTGAACAAACTAATTGACAATCTTGCTGTTTTTTACTGTTTACAGTTTTTGAAGGTGTTGAGCTTTAGAATGAAGGATTTGTTCAAACTGGCGTTTTGAGCTGTGTGTTTAAGTTGCACAGAAAATTGGAGGATCACAAAATCCATACATTTGCATTATATCATTTTGCTGTCAGTTAAAAATCAACGGAAGAGCTCGAAACATGTGTTTCATGTAATTGTCCAAGGCATGTATGTAGAGGTCATGCGCCGAGCCTTAAAAACACATTTAATTGCAAATCTGAGTGAACAAATAGTCATTTTTTGTGTTTATAGTCAGTCAGTTGGTGTCATTTATGTCTATATGTTGGTTTTATAATTCTCCATTAACTTTGCTCTTCCAAAAACTGAGCTCTGATCAATGTATAGGTGATATGCCAAATGTCTTATACTTACATTTTCATGCACTGCTTTTCAAACATGGCACCAGAGGCAGCTTTTCAAAGATATCTCAATAGTTATAGACGAGAGAAGGATGGGAATAAATGATTATGTACTGTATACAAACAGTAGCGGTTCTCTAGTTCCATACAAAGAGCTTGAATCAGTCCTAACGTTGTCTTGCTTTGCCTTTTGGACGTGGAACATTTAATCAAAGGCTTAAATAGGACACAACTTTTTCTCTTTTGCCGCCGTACTGCATAGTATCAAGTTATTATGCCTTTAGGACAGTTTTAGTTTGGTAATTCACCCTTTCAGAAAACCACATTTGTCTAGATTAGTTGCTTACAGTCACTTTTCATGTAAAGCAATCCCACTGTGCCTAATTTGATGCTCTGTGCTAGGCTTTATGTGTGCAGCTCATCGCTTTCACTTCCCGTTTGTCAGTGTCTCCCCCCCCCTCCCCCTTTTTTCCCCAACTTGGTCTGTTCTAGTTATTATATTCAGAGGTATCAGTATGGTAGCAATCTCAGTCCTTAATGGGCCGCTGATGTTAGGATCATGTGCCCCAATGTGAAACAAGGAGAATTAGTTCCGTTTCATTTGTCTGTATGTTTGATTTTGTACATATTGCACCTGCTCAGTTCCATATGTCATTAAATAATAAAACTGCAATATTGGCATACAAATCTAGAAATAAAAGTGAGATTTATTTCCATTGTATATTCTTTTTTTGTACAACTGCAACTCTTATGTAACTTTTATATAACCTATAATGTTCTCTGAGGTCCACTTATTAATAGTGTTATCAAGACTTTTACATCAAAAACATCCTAATTTATAAGTAATAAGCTATTCTCTATCCTGTTTTTGACCCTGTCTTTCAAACACTCCATTTTGATAGGCATGCCACATTCAAGAAGTAAACGCACACAAAGATATTTTGAATATGGGAAAAGAATACTGATGAAGTCAATGGGGTCCAATAACTGTTTGGTTACCGCCATTCTTCAAAAAATACTGATGAAGTCAATGGGGTCCAATAACTGTTTGGTTACCGACATTCTTCAAAAAATACTGATGAAGTCAATGGGGTCCAATAACTGTTTGATTACCGACATTCTTCAAAAAATACTGATGAAGTCAATGGGGTCCAATAACTGTTTTGTTACCGACATTCTTCAAAAAATACTGATGAAGTCAATGGGGTCCAATAACTGTTTGATTACCGACATTCTTCAAAAAATACTGATGAAGTCAATGGGGTCCAATAACTGTTTGATTACCGACATTCTTCAAAAAATACTGATGAAGTCAATGGGGTCCAATAACTGTTTGGTTACCGACATTCTTCAAAAAATACTGATGAAGTCAATGGGGTCCAATAACTGTTTGGTTACCGACATTCTTCAAAAAATACTGATGAAGTCAATGGGGTCCAATAACTGTTTGGTTACCGCCATTCTTCAAAAAATACTGATAAAGTCAATGGGGTCCAATAACTGTTTGGTTACCGACATTCTTCAAAAAATACTGATGAAGTCAATGGGGTCCAATAACTGTTTGATTACCGACATTCTTCAAAAAATACTGATGAAGTCAATGGGGTCCAATAACTGTTTGATTACCGACATTCTTCAAAAAATACTGATGAAGTCAATGGGGTCCAATAACTGTTTTGTTACCGACATTCTTCAAAAAATACTGATGAAGTCAATGGGGTCCAATAACTGTTTGATTACCGACATTCTTCAAAAAATACTGATGAAGTCAATGGGGTCCAATAACTGTTTGATTACCGACATTCTTCAAAAAATACTGATGAAGTCAATGGGGTCCAATAACTGTTTGGTTACCGACATTCTTCAAAAAATACTGATGAAGTCAATGGGGTCCAATAACTGTTTGGTTACCGCCATTCTTCAAAAAATACTGATAAAGTCAATGGGGTCCAATAACTGTTTGGTTACCGACATTCTTCAAAAAATACTGATGAAGTCAATGGGGTCCAATAACTGTTTGGTTACCGACATTCTTCAAAAAATACTGATGAAGTCAATGGGGTCCAATAACTGTTTGGTTACCGACATTCTTCAAAAAATACTGATGAAGTCAATGGGGTTTAATAACTGTTTGGTTACCGACATTCTTCAAAAAATACTGATGAAGTCAATGGGGTCCAATAACTGTTTGGTTACCGCCATTCTTCAAAAAATACTGATAAAGTCAATGGGGTCCAATAACTGTTTGGTTACCGCCATTCTTCAAAAAATACTGATGAAGTCAATGGGGTCCAATAACTGTTTGATTACCGACATTCTTCAAAAAATACTGATGAAGTCAATGGGGTCCAATAACTGTTTGATTACCGACATTCTTCAAAAAATACTGATGAAGTCAATGGGGTCCAATAACTGTTTTGTTACCGACATTCTTCAGAAAATACTGATGAAGTCAATGGGGTCCAATAACTGTTTGATTACCGACATTCTTCAAAAAATACTGATGAAGTCAATGGGGTCCAATAACTGTTTGATTACCGACATTCTTCAAAAAATACTGATGAAGTCAATGGGGTCCAATAACTGTTTGATTACCGACATTCTTCAAAAAATACTGATAAAGTCAATGGGGTCCAATAACTGTTTGGTTACCGACATTCTTCAAAAAATACTGATGAAGTCAATGGGGTCCAATAACTGTTTGATTACCGACATTCTTCAAAAAATACTGATGAAGTCAATGGGGTCCAATAACTGTTTGGTTACCGACATTCTTCAAAAAATACTGATGAAGTCAATGGGGTCCAATAACTGTTTGGTTACCGACATTCTTCAAAAAATACTGATGAAGTCAATGGGGTCCAATAACTGTTTGGTTACCGCCATTCTTCAAAAAATACTGATGAAGTCAATGGGGTCCAATAACTGTTTTGTTACCGACATTCTTCAAAAAATACTGATGAAGTCAATGGGGTCCAATAACTGTTTGATTACCGACATTCTTCAAAAAATACTGATGAAGTCAATGGGGTCCAATAACTGTTTGGTTACCGACATTCTTCAAAAAATACTGCTGAAGTCAATGGGGTCCAATAACTGTTTGGTTACCGACATTCTTCAAAAAATACTGATGAAGTCAATGGGGTCCAATAACTGTTTGGTTACCGCCATTCTTCAAAAAATACTGATAAAGTCAATGGGGTCCAATAACTGTTTGGTTACCGACATTCTTCAAAAAATACTGATGAAGTCAATGGGGTCCAATAACTGTTTGGTTACCGACATTCTTCAAAAAATACTGATGAAGTCAATGGGGTCCAATAACTGGTTACTGACATTCTTCAAAATATATTTTTTTATGTACAGCAAAAGAAATAAATTCATATAGGTTTGGAACAACTTAAAGGATGAATAAATGATGACAGATTTATTTTATTTTTTTATGGGGTGAAATATAAATGTTTGCCCACCCCTGAAATGGGTCATACAGGAGTGGCCTACATTAAAATGCAATTTACACAAAAAGTAACTTCAGTAATGATTTTTTATTTAATTATAAATTCTAAACCCAACGGAGGTGTCCTCGATGAGCGCACAGCACTTTATGTGTCAGGTTTTAATGTTTGCTGTTACAGGGGCGTTTTCCATCGTGACATCAAGTTGGAAAACCCGCTTGTGAACCCGAACACCCTGGAGATCAAATTAATTGATTTAGGCTGTGAAGATGTTTTTTTTGTGTAGATGATTTTTACATTTATTTCAATGCATTCCTATCTTTCTCCCCCAGAAACTTTTTCGACATTTAGACTCCAAGATGCGGGACTTTGTCTGGAATAAAAAGGTCCCCAGATTACATAAAGTATATTTGCAGAGACCCAAGCCATTGGCATTACCTAACCTGATGTTCTGTTATTGGGCCACCCATATTAGAGTTTTAAAATGTTGACTTCAAAATAAGAATTGAGTCTTTTCCCTCATGGCTTAAGATGGAAGCAAATTCCACTAAACCCAGCTCACTGAGTGCTTTAATACATTCTCCAGTTCTATCTTTTACCTCACCTTTTGCTAAGAATCTGACAGTTAGGACCACTCATAAGTTTTGGGCTCAATTTAGGTGCTTTTTTGGACTCAATCTTTGTTCCGATAGCTACAAATCATGTCTTTTCTCCCTCCCTGTTGGGACAGTGCTTTTTTTTATTTTGGTCTAGTTGTGGACTTAATACATTTCATGATTCATATATTGATGGCACATTTGCTTCTTTTCAACAGCGTAGGGACAAATGTTCACTTCCGAAGCAGCATATTTTCAGATACTTACAAGTTTGTAGGATTGCTCGGGCCACATTTTCAAATTTTCCTCTCCTGCCTTATGATACTCCTTTGAATAGGTTTTTTTTACTCCGATTTGTACAATAAAAGGTGTCTTTTCCATAGTCAAATGTCCAGAGTCTATAAACACTATTAGGGCTATTTAGCAAGAAGATGTGGAGGAGGAGGAAATATCAGAGGAACTCTGGGAAAGGATCCTCAACAGGGTACATAGATCGTCTACTGTATGTTCCAGACACTCACTTATTCAGTGCAAAGTTGTGCACCGAGTTTATTATACGAATGCTAGATTGGCCAAGATGTATAAAGGTGTTTCTCCAGCATGTGACAGATGCTGTCAAACTCCAGCAAACCTGATTCATGTCTTCATTGTATAATAATTGGACCAATATTTTTGAAACTTTGTCATTTCTTGCAGGGGAAAGAATTGAACCAAATTCTTTGTTCAGAATTTGCCCCTCGGTACCATCCTTGTTAACTCTTAACCCTCTGGTGCTCTTCTTGTTTTTTTCAAGACTTTTTTTCTTCATCGGAATGGTAAGAAACTTGGTAAAGGCGTTTACACTTGCTAGGTGAACACACACACGCAAAAAAAGAAAAATTATGGAAATGATTCAGACAGTTTAAATGGTCCTGAACAAAATAGTCACTTGAATTTCATCTAGTGGAAACTTTTGGTACTGAGGCCAAACAAAATCTTATTTTAGAACTTGTTTAGATTTATGGCTTTGATTTTCTCACAGGTTTAGAGTTTTAAAACATGTTTTTGAAAATATGTATTTCATATAAAAATTGAAAATAGTATTTTTGATTTATGTTATGATACATTTTTCATAACAATAAAGTCAAATTCAGCAAAACTGACTTGGGTGGCCTTTTCATCCATCCACTTAAGCTTTATCACTGCTGATATTACTTAGGGATGTTTAAATATTGAATATAGTTTTAAAGTTCCTCTTAGGCCTTATTACTGGCAAAATTACTTGTTTAGGGATGTTATATTGTATATTACGTTAAGTTTATCGGAAGAACACAAAACTTTTGTGAGAGAACAAAACAATGTCCCTTTAGGGGCTCTGTAGTATATAGAGTTTAATTTTTTTTATATTTAAAATATTTATTATACCATCCCTATCGACAATATTACTTGCTTAGGGATGTTTAAGTATTGTATGTTATTATATGCTTGTAAATAGACTTATACAGTATATGAAATATTTATAATAAATACATACATATATATATATATATATATATATATATATATATATATATATATATATATATATATATATATATATATATATATATATATATATATATATATATATATATATTGCACTGTTTATATGATTGCACTCAGTTGTGGTGTCTTCCTAATGCAATTAAAAACAAACTGTATAGGCCTACACCTTTTGAATTTTACCATGTTTTCACCATGCTATTACTTAATTTACTAAAATATGATTTAAAATTTGTAATATTCTTTAAAATTTCTAATTTTTCAAGAACTACCTCAAAAACCAATGTGATGCAAGAGAATATATTTTTTATCAATATTTATGAGAAAATTAATTTTAATATATCATTAGATGAAATGTATGTAATATGATAATTTTATCAAAATAAATTTCATGGATTTCAATGGATTTAATTAAATTAATTTTGAAACTTATAACAGACTAAATTTAGGAAACCTATTGTTTTTCTAACAAAACAACACCAAAACCACATCAATATTACTCTGAAATGTTTTCAAACTAAATATATTCATTTTACAAGCAAAAACGTTTCCTTTCATATGAAAAAAATGATGATGATGATAAACAGTTTGAATCTCCTTTTCAATGCTGCAGTGGTTCATCAATAGGTGGCAGCAAAATGAAATGTGTACCATTTCTTTTCCAAACCCTCTTTCAAATTCAGACTTTTCTTTCTACTTTTGTTCTACTAACACATTATTCATTTGTTTTTGTCGTTTTATGTAAATTTTAAGAGGCTAAATGCATTTTACAGAACTAATTTGAGACAAATCTAATAAATGTAAAAAAAAAAAAAACCCACCATAATTCATGTGTAAAGCCAGTTAACTTTGGGGTCAAAACAGACCTGAACACAGAAGGTGTAACAATTTAGTTCAAATGTTTATATCTCTTACATTTTTTTGTTTTGTTTTGTTTTTTTGTTTAAAGAATAAAAGAAAAAGAAATGTGTATTTTGACAGTTTTACATCTCCTTACTAAAAATGATGAATGTAAAAACTTTTTTTTACCTCTTCTAGTTCAAAACAGAGCTTTATGGCACATTCCCCTCACCTAGTGGCCCAAAAAGTGATTTCGGTTAACCCGCTATGGTCCCAGAGTTCCCAGTCATGGTCACCCCAGTCCCTGAGTTTCCCGTCTCAACCGACATGGTACTCCCCAGAGGTAATGTCCATCCCAGAACCACTACTGCTCATCATCACAAGAACCCCAAAGGTTCCTGTTACTGCAGCTCCAGTTGTTCCTGTAGTTCAGAATACGCTACAGTCACAAATGGATATACAGAATATTCATGTCATGAGCGCAGCCAAAGCCAGTTCCCAAAGCAGCCTGTTTCAGCCTCCCCAATTCCTTTCAAAGCTGCTGCAAATAAAGTCTACCTGTAACATGAAACTTTACTTGTAAATATAGAAATTTTTCTAGCTCTGACTGATTTAAAATCGTAATGTTGGCCACCCCTGAAATGGATCATTGCATCTCTCGTACTACTACATGACCCGTGTGAATCGGTGGGCGGGGCTAAAGAGGCAATGATGGAGAAGTAGGCGTTGATCTTCTGCAGAGGCGGTCTTTCGTCGCACTATGATGTCATACTGAGGCAAAATCTGAAACTAGTTGTTTTGGCAGCTTGGTTTTAACAAAATTTGATTTCTGAAACTTACTCGATATTTTTTATAGTACAATGACAGATCAAGGAAAAATTGATTTCTCAATTCATAACCTCTTTAAAAGACCCTGAACTGGCTTTCTGATAACTTTATACTTACTAAAGCACACTAAAAAACATCTTTAAATGCATCTGTGCTGCATTGGAAAGGATTTCTCCATTTGTCAAAGCTCTTGAATAGTTAGCACCACACTGCCAGCCAACAACACTTCCATTTAGCCACACAAATGTTTTTATTGGGTCACTCTGTGTTATGTCATTTCGCAGACCTCTTTACATCCATAATAGCTGATAGATTAGATAAAGCAAGCCTGAACTCACAAAGTTATTTGTAGTCCGGGATTAAACTTGCATATTTGCCATTGTTTTGCTCCCTAAAAGGATAGTTCCCCCAAAAGTTCTGTCTTCATTTACTAAGGCCCAAAAGAATATTTTAAAGAACGATTCATCTGTTTTTGTCCATATTATTATAGGTGTTCTAACACTGTATAAACACTGAGACATATTTTAAAATATCTTATTTTATGTGTGTAAAATATATGTCCACCATATGCTGCTGATGTAAACCGTATCATGGTATATTAAAAAGAGCATCCCATTAGCTATTTATTATCAAAATTATTGACTTCCTACATTCTGTCTGATAAAACAATGGAAACTAAAAAAGTTTTATAATATTTGCACTTCACAAGAATACAGTGACGCAACTGAAATAATAGGAACATTCTGGTCTGACCCCCAGGTTGCATTTCATACAAAGCACTCCTAAAATATTCATTATTAGATGATATGTGCACTGGCATATGTAAATCTCCTCAGGGTTTTGAAATGTTTCCTTTATTAATAAACAGATGTTTATTATTTTGGGTGGTTCAATTTCCTGGTACATAGACATCCGACAGACGATTAAGACTTTACACGGTTTAATGTGTCAATGTCAGTGAGTGTACAATGTGTTGCAAGTATCGGGGACCATGCGAACGTGCGTTATAACATCTTGGCTGATGAGTATGCTATTAAAGGAAGAAATAATTGTTTATTTCATTGAGAGATGAAATAAAAAAATGTGACTTTTGGCATATACAAATATTATAAACAAATATAGTCAATGACCATGTGTCCTGGGGAAAATATCCCAGATGTCAGAAGCAGCCTTGAGTAGGACCTTTGAAGTGCGCAACAGGTGTTAAAAGTCTCATGCAATGATAAGGACAGACTCTATGTCACAGTGTACAAACAGTACAGCTTTGCTAACACAAGATAAAGACATGCCTGTGTACTTTCCTAGGAAAATGGTTAATGCTACACATCTACCTATAGACACAAGCTGGTACAATCTGTACAGAGTTTACACATTTTTGCATGTTGTATTGGCAATGAATCCAAAGAGGTTTTGCTATTGCAGATTGTGTAATACATTTATCAAACAGAGAATTATATGTGTGGTCATTACTGAAGCAGATATGATGAACAAAATATCAAACACAGCCCACTGTACACTCTTAAGCATCTGTAAACTGATCTCAGATGTCCGATATATACACTACCGTTCAAATATTTGGGGACAGTACGATATTTTAAAAGACATTAATACTTTTATTCAGCAAGGATGCATCCACTGTTGCAAAACTGCTTCATATAAATGCTGTTCTTTTGAACTTTCTCTTCAGAATCCTGAAAAAACAAATATCACGGTTTCCACAAAAGTATTGCGCAGCTCAACTGTTTTCAACTGTGTTTCTTGAGCAGCAAATCCACATATTAGAATGATTTCTGAAGGATCATGTGACACTGAAGACTGAAGTAATGATGCTGAAAATACAGCTTTGCCATCACAGGAATAAGTTACATTTTAAAACAAATTAAAACAGAAAACACTTCTTTTAATATTTTACAATTTCAAAAACGTAAAAAAAATCCTCCAACTTTTGAATGGTAGTGTATTAATAAGCACTATTAGTCTGTTCTCAAAACATCTGGATGATTGCTTTGACTGTAACACACACACACATACACAAATTAAGTAAAATACCAAGAAAAGCAAAGGAATTCCTCTTTGTCTTCTAGGTGAGCCAGAAAATTAGAGCACCAAATGGACAAACTTATTTATAAAGTCATGTGTTTTATATAAAACCCAACATGTATAAGGCATAGCCGTAAAGAGGACTGGACGCTACAGTCTTGCTCCATTTGATTCTGCTGTTTGTTTAACAGTGACGTACTAAATTTAAGCACTGGATTCTGTCAGCATTTCGATGCTATTGGCAGCCATTGCTTGTGCTCTCATTTATCAACAGTCCAATGAGTCTCTTTTCACTAAACACCGCCAAACTCCAGGCACGTGCACTGATAGACCCCAAGTGGTGCTCAAGCACCTGCCCTTTTGGCCTCTGGCTAGATAAGTGCCCTATTTGATGTATGCCCGTGGCATCCATCCTTAATCAATTCTCAGCGTGTGCCCAACAACTTATTCTTAATAAGCAGTGCAGGGCAGACGAGCAGCATCCACATCTCCCGGGCCTGCCTTCATTGGTGACAGTCTGGTAACCATCGTGTTCGGAAATGCCACCAAAATGAACAAAAATGCCCCCAAAATACAAGATATCAATTGCCCTTGTACGAGTTCTAGTATTTTTGTGTTTATAACATAATATAGTTAAGCAATATCACACAAGCAGGAGTGCTATTTACGCAAATATCAACAGGATTGCAAAATGTAATATTCAGCCGTTTGATAAACATTAAGTTTATTTTTAGACAGAACATTATCAATTTTGAATGTTTCTCCTCTATTCTGCCAACAAAAAAGTTCCAAACAAAGCAGAGAATTCACGTCTCCATGCGACACACAGCGGAGTTTTGTTCTTGAAAGATTCACCATTTTTGAACGAATCGGGTGAGTCAATGATTCAATGACTCATTCATAAACTCAGTGGACATTTGCTTCTTTCATGAATGAATCGGCCGGTTTGAACGAATTGGTTAAATGGACGATGATTCACTTATTACGACTTGCTGCCATCTACTGTCGGTTTTAGTTTAACATATAATAGTATCATTTCATATTTCTATATTAGAAACAATAATCTCATTACATTATTTAGGCAATTGTAATTGCATTTTGATAAATGCTAAGATGGATTTTTTTATACTGATTTCAGTTCATTGGTATAACAGGCCTATAGGGTGTAGTTTTAAATAGTGTCATTAATTAAAAGATGATCAACAATATGAAACTTTACTTTTTATAAATAATTTTAAAAGAGGTACCTTTTTAGCGCAATTTTCCACCGGACAAAATTGCGATTGTTAACTCATGATTTCTGTTCTGTCTGTGCGCACCAATCTTGCACTTCTATCTACTCCTCAACCAGACCACCTAGAGACTTCGGGTTTTCGGCATTATGTTAAGGAAGGTCTAATCTCGGGAACGCACAAAAACAATCCAGGAAAAGATTTACTATCTCTTAGTGTTGTGATCCCATGACGTGAGAAAATTGCGCTAAAACACTCACTGAGTTTTTATTACTTGTTTTTTCTTACTAGAGCACCTGCCCCACAAAATGTCTGTGCATGGCCCTGCCAAGCTCTGAACGATTTTGATATCATATTGACTTTACTCAAGATAAACTCTTTGGTAAATCAAAATGGGCTCCTACGCTGCAATTTTCAGGGTTTGATGAGTATCAGTTACGCTTGTGCCGAGCCACGGATACTGGTGTCAGTCAGCCTGGTTAGCGTTCCTGAGGTTTGCGTGTTACCGTCGGTCTGTCCGGTTCTTCTAAACCGCGTTCCCAGCCCTCCAGCTCCTCTGGCGCTCCGTCGGGTGCTGCTCCTGCTCACTTCATCGAAATCATCCCTACAGCAGGTGAATGTCGCCAGAATGCCCTGTCTGAAGCGTTTGTTCATAAAACAGTAGACTATTGGATTGACGCAGGCGGAGGTGTAGGACAGCAAGTGGATGAAGGATATCGGCGCTCCTGAGAGGAGACGATCGGTCGAACGTCTGTCGAAGGCTCTCCAGGCGTTGACGACGAAGATCGGCGTCCAGCAGAGGAAGAACAGCGCCACGATCACCAGCAACATGCGGATGACCCTTTTCTTGGCCATGAGGTTTGCTGTGGAGCTGTTGCTGCAAACCCTTCTCAGTTTGGATTTTGGGTTGCTGAAGCTGAGCGTCATGGGTTCGGCGCGCTTCCTCTTGGACGGCTGGAGGTAGCAGCCGTCGCCGTCGCCATTTTTCAGATTGGACGTGCCGAACTCTTTCTCTAGTGAGCAAAGTGAGGACGAAACCGTGATTATTTGATTCAAGATAAAGCTGTTCTCTTTGTAATCCTAAAGCAGCTTCCCCGCTATCTCCGACATTTGCATATCATTTTCGCAGTTTGCATTTAGTGATACACACATGAGTGAGTCACACTTTCACGTTGGTCACAAAGCAGATCATACTTATTCATCATGCTGAAATAAATGAATACAAAAGAAATGTCTGCCAATAGATCTAAAAGGAAAACATAGTAGGGCTAGTCAAGGTAAATAATTATTCAATAATTATAAAATAATTATTTCGCACTTTATTCATAACTGCCCATTTTACAAAATAGCATTTAAAGAATGACGTTTTAGTGGGAAAATATTGTTAATTCACATCTTTTCTCATAGACTATGTCCATACTATAGTACGCGAAAAACAGCATGCTAAAAGAGTAGTATATCCGAATTCATAGAATTCCAAATTTCACTTGGTCGTTTATGTGCTCAGAACTCTAATTTACGATATTTCCGATTCCGATTGAAGGGCTCATTCTGGGTTGTCCCTCAAATTGACTTCATGGCTAAACAACTCAATTTAAAAGGCTATTATATGATAATTACACATTTGAAATATTAAGGTCAGGAAGTCTATGATTTTTTTTTTCCCATACCTTTGTTTGACTTCCTATTAGCCATTTCAAATCTGATCCCCCTGTAGAGTTCGATTGAGGTGAGGCCATAAGCTGTCATCATTATGATCCCAGGCACGAGAAAGAGTATCAGCAACAGAAAAACATACCTTAAAAAGAGAGAGAGAGAGAGATAAGTCAGTTGCAAAGTCAGACATGGGGTTGACAGTTCACAGTATTGTTTTTTTTTTTAGCTGAAAGTAACCTTAAGACTGCAAATGCTGGGTAGCTTTCTAAATTTACATTTACATGATAGATTACTCCCAAATTAAAATGGTTTACTCATCCTCAAGTCATTCCAAACCTATCCAAGTGTTTTTTAGTTTTTTTAGTTTTTTGGTCAAGTAGAATTTTTGATGAATCTTACAGATAAGAGTTTTGGACCACATTCACAATTTTAGTGGAGCTTAAAGGCTGGAATACACTAGACAATTTTTGCCCTGATCTGCAGTCTGGAGAAGTTGATGCTACTTGCTGAAAATCAGAGCCAATCTGCAGATTTTGGGAAGTCGGAGCTGACAGATTTCCATTAAAATCTGGTACTATATGATTGGGCACACACTCCAATTTAGGGGTGGGGGGGAGAGAGTTAAAGTACAGTTAAGTGTTTATATTAAGTATAAAAACTAATACCTAAATCGTAACATAGTAGCATACTTACAGTGCTATGCATAAGTTTAGACACCCATACTAAAGTTGACTAAAAAGAGGAATAAAAAATCATCTTTTGGAAACTGAACTTAATGCCTTAATTTAAAAAATTAGGAAAAATCCAACCTTTAAGGACACCAATTTTCTTTGTGAATGAATAATGTATCGTAAATAAATAAATATTCTTCCTTAAAATACAGGGTGCATAAGTTTGGACACCCCTATGTTAAATTCCCATAGAGCCAGGCAGATTTTTATTTTTAAAGGCCAGTTACTTCATGGATCCAGGATACTATGCATCCTGATAAAGTTCCCTTGGCCTCTGGAATTAAAATAGCCCCACATCATCACATAGCCTTCACCATACCTAGAGATTGGCATGTTTTTATTTCAGTTAGCCTAATAGCTGGTTTGATTTGCATTGAGAGATGATCTTATGGAAAGTACCCCATGCCAATCTCTAGGTATGGTGAAGGCTATGTGATGATGCTCTATGGGAATTTAACATAGGGGTGTCCAAACTTATGCACCCTGTATTTTAAGGAAGAACATTTATTTATTTATGATACATTATTCATTCACAAAGAAAATTGGTGTCCTTAAAGGTTGGATTTTTCCTAGTTTTTTAAATTAAGGCATTAAGTTCAATTTCCAAAAGATGATTTTTTATTCCTCTTTTTAGTCAACTTTAGCATGGGTGTCTAAACTTATGCATAGCACTGTAAGTGCAAAACTAGTAAACTATAAGTATGATGTTAAGTTCACTTAAAAAAAAACTTACAAGTGTACTTGCAGTATGTAACTACTAAACTAGTTTACTAAGAATATACTTCAAAGTGAACTTTCATAAACTAAAAAATACTTATTTAACTAATGAACTACCAGTATACCTATAAGTTCACTTGTATAGACACAGTACAAATGAAAAACATAGTTGTAAACTAGTTGTGTATTCAACGATTACATTTAAAGTATACTTTTATACACTAAAAAGTGAGCCAAATTAATTCCAAGTAGTACTAGTACACTTAGTACAAGTATACTACTTGTACATTGATATCAGTATACTTACTACATAAGTATACTTAAAAGTACTCTTATTTTTTTTGTAAGGTTTAACATGCATGGTCACTCTAAACTTATTGAATAAATAAAAGAGCAGCATGAAGTTTTTTGAAATTTCTTTTGTATTCCACAGAAAAAAGTGTCTTTACAGTTAGTGCAAATAATCATGTTAGCAACGGCAATTTTCACTAACTCCAATGCTCTGATGTTTTACCTTGAGTAGAAACATTACTGTATATTACTTCTATTTACATTTTGTGTCAATAGCATCTGTCCCTATTTGCACTTATACATAGTGCAAACAGTATCTACCACTATTTACACTCAGTATAAATATCATCAAGTTTTTTACTCTTAGTGTAAATAACTGCTGCTGAAAACATAACAGCATACAGGGTGGGAACAACATGACGATAAATTATGACCGAATTTTTCTTTTTGGTCCCTTTTCCTTTAAAGGGATAGTTCACCCAAAAAGGAAAATTAGCCCATGATTTACTCACACGCAAGTCATCCAAGGTGTAAATGACTTTCTTCTTTCAGACGAATGCAATCGGAGTTTTATTAAACAATATCCTGGCTCTTCCACATTTTATAATGGCAGTGAATGGCTGTTTCTGTTTTGAAGTCCATAAAAGTGCATCCATCCATCATAAAAATGCACAGCTCTGGGGGGTTAATAAAGGCCTTCTGAAGTGAAGCGTTTGTGTAAGAAAAATATTCATTTTTAACGAACATACGGAATTCTAGCTCCCAGCCAAATGGCCATACGCAGTCTACTTGCGCCTAAAGCGCAACTGATGACGTCAGAAGTGGCGTAGTGCGTCATGGCATAGTGTAAATATCAGCAGAACTCACAGAAGTTGCGCTTAGACTTAAGTGGAATCCGTATGTTCGTTTTGCCAGAAGCTATATTTGACTTAAAAGAGTTTTAAATATGAATATTTTTCTTACACAAACGCTTCGCTTCAGAAGGCCTTTATTAACCCCCCAGAGCAGTGTGGAGCACTTCTATGATGGATAGATGCACTTTTATGTACTTTAAAACTCTGATTGTGTTTGTCTGAAAGAAGAATGTCATATACAACTAGAATGGCTTGAGGGTGAGTAAATCATGGGGTCATTTTCATTTTTGGGTGAAATATCCCTTTAACACCTTATCCTCAAAAAGAATAAGACACACACAGTCCTAATAAATCTTACCAGGTCTGCATGACATCACTGGGCCAAACCAAGCGGCACATGTTGCCTGTGCTGTTGTTACTGCGCATGAAAGGCACCAGGGTGCTGCCTATCGGATAAGGCAGCATGAGCAGAAAAGACACGACCCAAGTGGCTGTGATGACTTTTGCAGCGTGGGACTTCGTCTGCCAGGTACGGGACTTAAAGGGGTTGCAGATGGCACTATAGCGCTCCAGGGAGATGGCCACAAGGTTAAATGTGGATACGCTCACCGAAATACCTGTGTGTTTGGACACACAGAACTCAGTTGCACATACAGAAATAAATCTGGGCTTGTTAAAGTACTGATTCTCAGGAGGTCTGATATATATGTGTCTATAAACAACAGTAAACACAAAAATGGGAACAGACAGGAAAACTTCATAACAAACTATCTCTAAGCCCTGATAACAAAGGCATGGACTGTTAATAAACTTAATGGTGCGACTGCACCCTTTGCAACTAGTAAGAAAGCAGTTAACAGCAATGTTAACATGCACGCGGTAATAACAACAGAGCATGTAAATTGCGTCAGCTTTATCATGAACAAGTATTACAGAATAGCACAAAACAAACACATAAAACATGCTGATGCATCAAATAGAGAGACAGTGGCATTGTCTAATTACTAAATTGTTTACATGGCACATTTGCAACATCTGGAAGTGTGCAACCAACTGGCTATAAATAGTTTTCAGAATTGTTACACAATTCAACAAGTCATAAATATGAATTTAAAATGGATGTGCCTTTTATTGGATGTGCCAATAAACTATGTCCCTACAGTTGAGAATTAAATATAATAAAAAGCATTTCTATTAGTGCAAGCTTTACTGTGTTTGTGGTCTACTTTTAGCCCCTTAATGAATAATAATACATCTCTAAATCAATCTTTTTTACAAACCAAATGTGAGAAAAAAGCAGCTGGAACATTAAGCATTTCCTTTTGTTAAGTGACCCTTTATAGTCTGCCTCTCTCGTGTATAATGTTATCAGATTTCCTTTTTTAAGGTACAGAGATGCTTGTCAGATCAGAGAATATTAGACATTCTCATTAAGAAGTGTATCATGATACTCACACTCAAAGTAACACAGTTACTATGGTAGAACTAGGTACTAACCCTGAACTTACCCCTAAATCTAACCTTAACCCATGTATTTACATTATATTGCCAGTACTTCCATGGGTAACTACACTGTAAAATTAAGTGTAACCAAAATTTTGCATTTCAATTTTGGTACCATAGCAAAAACAGTTAGAACTATTATATACATAGGCTACAATATAACAGCATGTAGCCTTCAGATAATTTTTTTGGAAAGAAAATTGAAAACTGAATCACATCTCATTTCTAGTTTGATTCAAGATGAAATTTATGTTTGTTAAATGATCTGCTGTCATTTGAATTACCTTATTTATAAAGAGAATAATCAGTATCATCATATTTTGAAAGAAAAAAAAAGTTACAGACCAAATCTGTAGAATTCACTGTCATCACAATAACAAACAAAAATATTCTGATTTTTTTTTTTTTATATATATATATAAGCCTTCTATATGAGAAAGTTCCCATATTGATTTACAATTGGACTAATTGTTGTAACTCTAAAAATCTCCTTCATTGTATTAACTCAAATTTTTAATTTCAATGAACTCAAATTTTTAAGGCAACCACATAACTTACTTTTTTAAGTTAAACCAACAATATTGTTTCCAGTGTATTTACTATCTGGTAGAAGAAGCTGCAAAAAGTGAAGTGTGTACTACAAATATCAAAATGACTCACCCATGAAGTACGTGGCCACTTTACACATGCCGATGCCGAAGATGAAGTCCTTCATGAGGTTGGGGATGAGTGTGAAGGGCATGCAGAATACACACAGCATTAGATCACTGACGGCCAGAGACAGCAGAAACAGATTGGTGACCGTCCGCATGCGCCGGTTCCGCACCAGAACCGTGATGATGAGGCTGTTCCCTATGAAGCTCAGGAGGAAGATCAACACATACAGCACGATCCGCACAGTCTGGTTCATATCTGACAAACAAACACGAGAGAACGAGATGAGAATACCATATTTTTTATACCAAGTTTTAACAAGCAGTTTGTGTGTCTTTTGAACAACAAGACGAAACTTGTCTTGGTTCGTTCACACATTTCCCAACACAAAAAGCCTGCGCTAATGCAAATACTAAAGGCAATAAAAGTAAAATATGAATAAAAGTAAATATATGTAGGCCTATATAAAATAAAAGGTTTTTTTTTTTTTACCTTTTGGTTCCAACGTGCTGTCTCTGTCATTTTTACACTCCGACAAATTCCCGATTCCTAATCCACATAATATTTTATAAATATCAGTGGAATTGATGAGCATATCTTGAATTGTAAATGTCTCCATGCTTGTTTGTTGTTTCTGATGATTTCCCGCTTTCCTTCACAATATATATCCAAATGAATGTCTCTTCATCTCTTGGAGGTAAAAGCAGTACAGCAACATTTGCTCTGCCATAATGCCACAGTGCTGCACTCTATAGTAAAGCACATGGTTTTATCTTTATTCACAATGATAGCCTATATACTGTGTAAAGTTTTGAGATGTCAAAAGCAAGAAGCAAACAAACAAAAATAACAAAAGAAAATGGATATTTAAAGTACGTCCAGGACTGTATTTCGTCAAGTGTTACTGCTCATGAGTTGTGATGTGAAGTAATGCTGTTGATCAGTGCTGCCTTCCAAAGAACAGCTGACCCCGCCTTCACTTTTTAAAAGACACCTTCAGTGAATATGGTAGTACACAGCAACGAAGAAAAAAAAAAAAAAAAAAAAAAAAAAGTTTTTTGAGAATTTGTAAAACTATTGTATTACATAAAACGAACCATACAAATTACACATACTGTACAATAGCTAATTTATTTGTACTTAGGCTATAATGATAATGATAATAATAATAATAATAATAATAATAATAATAATAATAATAATAATAATAATAATAATAATAATGTTGTTGTTGTATTTATTTTAGGCCTGGACCGCCTGGTTATTAACTCCAAAATTTTATATTTTGATGTGTTTCTTATTCTGCTGGCAACTCAGGTTATGCAACTCAGATTTTCCCCTATATTAAAAAAAAGTATATATATATATATATAATAATAATAATAATAATAATAATAATCATTACATTTTGACACCGCAAGAAATAACATAATTTGGAACCTTAGCTTGATAAGAAAAAAAAAAGTAAAATCCATTTTTTTTTTCTTTTGTACACAAATTATAGTGTTGACTGTATTCATATGTCAGTTTTGTTTGACGGTTTGACCAACAACTCTAGATATTGAAGCCACCAAAAACTTTAGTTTATGTGATATATACGGTGATGGGTGTTTTATGGGGACTTTCCATAGACATAATGACTTGTATAAACTGTATATTATATCCCCTTTTACATTCTATCGCCTTTTTTTACATCTTCAAAAATCTATTTTGTATGATTTAAATGCTGTTTTCCTCATAGGGGTTGAACAAACAAACAAAAAAAGTCCCCACAAGGCCAAAAATTACTGGTATTACTATCTTTGTGGGGACATTTGGTCCCCATAACATTACCAGGACCACCAGACACACACACACACACACACACACACACACACACACACACACACACACACACACACACACACACACACACACACACACACACACACACACACACATGGATGGATGGATGGATTTATTTATTTTGTACACAAGTCATGAAATGTGCTACAGTATAACTCTATTTATTCTTTCACATAACCGAACAACTACTTTTACAAGTGAAGTTGTTTGGGTACTCTTGGATACTGTTTTCCTATTCTGATTATCCTGAAAGAGATTTTAAGGGCCCTTTTATGTCATTCACTGACCTCTCCACACTGAACAAAGCACTCATGCTCTCACACAATTTAAACAACCTGGAAGATGCTTTATAGCTTTGGAAAGAGATCTGTAAAGTTAACATACTTTAAATGGTTTATTTTAGCTTTTACAACATGCTAAATTCTTTTAGTGTGTGTGTATAGCTTATTGTATAATATCAAATATCAAGGTTTGCAACAACTTGTCAACTATTCTACAACTATGCCTCAGATCTTTGTTGAGTAGTTGTGGATCACGATTTATGTTGTGCTTGTTGATGCAAAAACCTTATTAATACTGACCTGACAGTTCACACACTGAAGTCACATTGTGCCCCGCACTCCCCTATGTCTGGAGGAAGAAGAATGAAGCATATGCTGAAAAGAACCCTCTGTCTAGAGTTAAGCATGGTGGGGCTCGGTGATGCTCTGGGGCTGCTTTGCATCCTCTGGCACTGGAAACCTGCAGCGTGTGGAAGGCAAGATGGATTCAATGAAGTATCAGGAAATTCTAGGAGAAAACATCATGCCATCAGTGAGGAAGCTGAAGCTTGGGCGTCATTGGACCTTCCAACAGGACAATGATCCCAAGCATACTTCCAATTCCACCAAGGCATAGTTGCAGAAGAAGTCCTGAAGATTCTACAGTGGCCATCACAGTCACTTGACTTAAACCCCATAGAAAATCTCTGGTGGGATTTGAAGAAGGCGGTTGCAGCACGCAAAACCAAGAACATTACTGAACTGGAGGCCATTGCTCATGAGGAATGAGCTTAGGTTCCTCAGAAACACTGCCAGAAGCTGGTGTCTGGTTAATACATCTCGTTTGCAGCAGGTCATAACAGCAAAAGGCTGTTCTACAAAGTACTAAATATGCTTGTCATGAAGGGGCTGAATAATTTTGAGACTGCATAAATCATTAAAAGTTGCATTTTCAGTTGAATTTGGGGAAACCACTTGAAAATTTTGTTGTGTTGAGCTATTTCAATTTTGTTCATTGCAAACAGTTGAATGTCTCCAAAGTTTGCCAATATACTTGATATGCAATGGGGGTTGAATAATTTTGTTTATTTATAATAAATACTGCAATATTCCATGAAATAAGAATGGTCTATTTCATGGTGACTTTAATTGTTGTTCTGGATGACTATAGGTAATTAGTAAAAAGGAGTTTACAGAATGTGTTTTAATGATTTGGCAATGTAAGACTTCCTACTGACTATAAAGCTAGTACATAACATTCAGCTTTCAGACATACTATAAAACGTTGTAAAACATAAAAGGGCTTTAGGTAAGTGTTTTGAAGAAGACCACACACAGATTTTGTTAACTCAAAAATCTCCAGCACTGACCAAAAGCTTTAATTCCTGATAGCTGCTGTCAGATAAACATTATCAGCCTTCCTGCAAAGAGAAACAGAATCTGCTTGCTTGTTCATGCCTATACATGTTCAGGTTTAATCTGTAAGACTGGAGAAACTGGAAGATGCAGAGCCGTCTGGGCCGCGGAACGAAAAACAAAGGACATTTCTGGAAATTAACTAAATTAGCATTCCCACCACAGATGCAATCACACTGAGTCAATCACCTCGAGTCAATCACCTTAGTATTGTCTTAAATTACATTTCTTTCCCCTTGACCCCCTCATTCCCCTCTTCTCCCCATGCTGCAGATAACCTGAAATTCACCCAAAATTATATATGGGTTAATGTGAACAATTATCATACAACACTACATGTTTGGTATCATTTGAAATGTCTCAGTGCGACTGGTACAAATGTCTCATTCCCACAGAAATAAACCAAAAGGTAATAAAGAGTTTAGAGATATTTTGCTTTCTGTAGAGGGTGGATCCTCTGCCGATTGGTCTTTGTCTTCTGTCCTCAGTAAGGTGTAAACTACCCAGGTCCATTTTGTGGGTCCAAAATCTCAATGCAATGATCTCAGAGTCTCTTCATCACTCCTGCCGAGGCTTGGAACATGATGCTCCATCATGCTGGAAAATGCGCAGACCATCACCAAATTGCTCCTCGATCGTTGGGAGAAGTGGCTCTCGCAGGAAGTTTTGATACCATTCTTTATTCATGGCAGTGTTTTTGGGGCAGAATTGTGAGTGAACCCACTCCCCTGAAAAGCACCCCCAAAAATGGATGGTCTCAGAATGCTTCATTGTTGACACGACACAGAACTCATGGTAGCGTTCCCTTTTTTGTCCGGGCAATTGATTTTACACATATCCCAAAAAGTCAGATGGAGGCTTCATCAGAGAAAATAACTTTGCAACAGTCTTCTGCAGTCCAAACCTTGTACTTCCTGCAGAATTTCAGTATGTCCTTGGTGTTTTTCTTGGAGAGAAGTGGCTTCTTTGCTGCCCTTCTCCAAAGGTCTTGGCCTCACTGTGCATGCAGATGCACCCAAACCCACTGCTGCCAATACTGAACAAGCTCTGCACTGGTGGTGACACAATTCAAGAGAAGGTCATAGTTCTTTGTTGGACATTCTGGGTCATTCACTGAAGCCTTCTTCTCTGCAGTTGAACCCATCTCCTTAAAGTTCTCGATGATCCGGTAAATGGTTCTTTCAGGTGCAATATTCTTTGCAGCTATTTCCGTACATGTGAGGCCATTTTGATGACCTGTCCTTTTATCACAATTTATTTTAATATAAATTTATTATATATTAAAAGAATATATATATTTATTAATATATATTTTAGAGAACTAACATAGCATAGGCCTGTAAAGTTTAAAAAAAATATTTATACATTTTGTGTAATTCATTAGTTTGAGTCGATAGCATAAAACTCTTATTATTAATGTTAATAAAGGCATGTAGTATTTTGTGGAATTCATTATTTTGAGTCGTTAACATGAGAACTTTTTTTTATTACTGTTAATGGAATAGTTCATCCATAAATCCAAATTTTGCCATCACTTACTCACCCTCAAGTTGTTTCTCAAGGTGATGATGTACAGGGCAACTTTTTGAGCAATGTTGCTGGGCAATGTTGTCGTCAACAGGCAACCAGATGAGACACAAGGCCAACGACTGATCTAAATTATCCAGATAGAAATGTATTGCCCATTTTCAATGAGAAAGTGCCCAAGCAACAATCGTTCGGCAAGATTGCCCAGCAACATTGCTCAAAAAGTTGCCCTGTGTATCATCACCTTAAAGAATGTTGGTAACCGAACAGTTACACCCATTGACTTCCATAGAAGGAAAAAAACATTGGCTGCCATCAACTGTCTGGTTATACCAACATTCTTTAAATGATTTCTTTTGTATTCAACAGAACAAAGAAACTCATACAGATTTTGAACAACGTGAGGTGATAACAGAATTTTCATTTTCGCTATCCCTTTAATAAAGTCCTGTAGTGTCGGAACCTTCCGTCGAGGACATGTTTCCTGAAGGTTTGTTGTCATTTGCCTGGATACGGTGCTTCATTCTGTGATGCTGCAGCGCTAACAGATGAAAATCTGTTGGGAAAAAAAAAATCACATCGACATCACATTAAAAGTGTGATAATGATGGACGAAAGCACAGAGCTGTCTGTCTCTATAACGCAGATAGTTCAACGGCTCAAAGGGACTCATTTACACTCTCAGCTGGAGAAACAGGCTAAAGTGAGTAGCTTCAGCTAACTGACTGCAGAGTGTGCAACACGATATACGGTCACTGCATTCTTGACTGCCAGCTTTCGTTTGCTGTTGTATTTCATTGTAGAGATGTGTTTTTTTTCTCTCTCTAGGAATGTATGCACAAACCCGAAATTAAACTAGAAACACTGAAAGATGATGTGAGAAGATTGTTAAAAGAATCAGGTACGACCGTCGTATGAATTTAAAGTGAATTAATTTTTATTTATTTAAATAAAAGTTAATTTAATACAGTATCGTTCAAATAAAGTTTATGTTCAGTAATATATATATATATATATATATATATATATATATATATATATATATATATATATATATATATATATATACAGCAAAGCTTAATTAAATTGATCAAAAGTGACAGTAAAGACATTTACATTAAATAGCATACAACATATTTCTATTTCTAATAAATGCTGTTCTTAGGGAATGTTTTTAAATGTTTTTTACAAATATATTAGGCAGAACTAATATAGAGATATAGAAATGTTTCTTGAGCACCAAATCAGCATATTAGAATGAATATCTCCTATTACTATTATACATAATCACTCTCATATTGATTGAGAGACTACTTTTTTTCTTATTATCTTATCTTATCTTATCTTATCTTTATTTTTTACTTTACTAATTTTTTTATTTTACTTTTATTTATATATATATATATATATATATATATATATATATATATATATATATATATATATATATATATATTATTCCTTAAGTAGAATTTAGAGTATGAAGGACTAAAAATGACAGAACGAAAAATAAATAAATAAATAAATAAAAGTAGAAATAAATAAATAAATGCAGAAATAATAGTAAAAATAAATACATTTTGGTAATATAAATGGCTATTTCTGTATTTTTACATGTATTTATTTATTTATTTATGCATTTCTATATGTATTTATTTATGTATTTATACATTTATTTATATATTTATGTATTTATATATTTATTTATTTATATATTTATATATGCATTTATTTATATATTTATTTATTCCTACATTTAATTATTTCTGTATTTCCACATTTCTACATTTATTTATTTCTGTATTTCCACATTTCTACATTTATTTATTTCTGTATTTCCACATTTCTACATTTATTTATTTCTGTATTTCCACATTTCTACATTCATTTATTAAGCCACGCCCCCAAACGCGATGAGCCAATCACAGTACGCATAGCTAACCCAATACACTTGGACATTCTCTGCTTCCTCGTCCACTGCAATGCATTGCAGTTATCAGTTTTCATTCGTTTTTATGGTTTTTCTTGTCATTTTGGCTTTTAAACAGCGTGTGTGTGTGATTTTGGTTGGGTGACAGTTGTAGGTTACAGTTTGACAAGAGTTTACAGTTTGACAAAAGCACAATGTTGTGTTTTACACAAATATAAGTAGGCTAAACACTTTGCAGTTTTAATGATGTCCTGTATGAACAAAATGACGGAGTATGTTTTTATGTTTCCACTGTTCGATCGCGCCCGTGCCTCTCTCTGACACACACACACACACACACACATTCCAGCAATGCAATCTTGACATCGCAGCCTGTTCATTATTCTGCGCTCCCACCAAACGCGAATAGAGCGTCAAATTCGCGCGTATCCGCGTCTAGTTCGACGCTATTTCTGCATTTATTTATTTATTTCTACTTTTATTTATTTATTTATTTATTTTTCGTTCTGTCATTTTTAGTCCTTCATATTATGGTACATACCGTAAAAAAAATAAAAAAAAAAAATAAAATAAAAAAAAAATATATATATATATATATATATATATATATATATATATATATATATATATATATATATATATATAGATATATTTACGGTATGTACCCTAAATTCTACTCAAGGAATAAAAAAAATTATTTTCTTTATTAAAAATTATTTTAATAAATTATAATTTATTTTTATATTTTATAAAATTCTTTATTCCTTTTTTTCTTCTATATATATATATATATATATATTTACGGTATGTAAATTCTACTCAATGGAATAAAAAACATGTACATGTCAAATGTCAACTTGCTCGAGAGATGAATGTGTTCTCTGTTGTACTGCCACTGACCCTTTTATTCTTGTAGGTTGGGAGAGGAAATTACAAAATGCAGTTTACAGGGAATTACACATGTAAGTGATATACCATTTTATATTCATGATATACAACCCGAATTCCGGAGAAGTTGGGACGTTTTTTAAATTTGAGTAAAATGAAAACTAAAATAATTTCAAATCACATGAGCCAATATTTTATTCACAATAGAACATAGATAACACAGCAAATGTTTAAACAGAGAAATTTTACACTTTTATCCACTATATGAGCTCATTTCAAATTTGATGCCTGCTACAGCAGGTCTCAGAAAAAGTTGGCACGGGGGCAACAAATGGCTGAAAAGCAAGACATTTTTAAAAGATTCAGCTGGGAGAACATCTAGCGACTAATTAAGTTCAGTGATATCAGGTCTGTAACATGATTAGCTATAAAAGGGATGTCTTAGAGAGGCAGAGTCTCTCAGAAGTAAAGATGGGCAGAGGCTCTCCAATCTGTGAAAAACTGCGTAAAAAGATTGTGGAATACTTTAAAAACAAGTTCCTCAACATCAAATTGCATCTCATCTCATCATCCACAGTGCATAACATCATCAAAAGATTCAGAGAAACTGGAGAAATCTCTGTGCGTAAGGGGCAAGGCCGGAGACCTTTATTGGATGCCGTGGTCTTCGGACCCTCAGACGACACTGCTTCACTCATCGGCATGATTGTGTCAATGACATTACTAAATGGGCCCTGGAATACTTCCAGAAACCACTGTCGGTAAACACAATCTGCCGTGCCATCTGCAGATGCCAACTAAAGCTCTATCATGCAAAAAGGAAGCCATATGTGAACATGGTCTAGAACCGCCGTCGTGTCCTATGGGGCAAGGCTCATTTAAAATAGACTATTTCAAAGTGGAATAGTGTTCTGTGGTCAGACGAGTCCAAATTTGGACATTCTTGTTGGAAATCACGGACGCCATGTCCTCCGGCTAAAGAGGAGGGAGAACTTCCAGCGTGTTATCAGTGTTCAGTTCCAAAGCCAGCATCTCTGATGGTATGGGGGTGCATAAGTGTATACGGTATGGGCAGCTTGCATGTTTTGGAAGGCTCTATGAATGCTGAAAGGTATATAAAGGTTTTAGAGCAACATATGCTCCCCTTCAGACGACGTCTATTTCATGGAAGGCCTTGTGTATTTCAGCAGGACAATGCAAAACCACACACTGCAGCTATTACAACAGCATGGCTTCGTCGTAGAAGAGTCCGGGTGCCTGCAGTCCAGATTGTGGCGAGCAGGACGAGGCCGAGGGCCGTGGGAGGACGGCGCGAGGCCGGTGGCGTAATTATGATGAGCTACACCTGTGAGACGCACCGGTCTCGCATCTCTCACGGAGGAGCGGAGGCATAAAGGAGGAGCGACGACAGTGAAGAGCGAGAGAGGACAGGCCTGTGTTTTAGTTGATGTTTTGTTTTTGGTTTGTGTTGCCAGCAGTCGTCCGTGAGGGGCTGCTGGCTTTTATTTTCATTTTTGTATTTGTGGATTTATTTATTAAAATATGTTGAATGTTCGCCGGTTCCCGCCTCCTTCTTCCCACAACATCATACCTCGTTACACTGGTGCCGAAACCCGGGAAGGAGGAGGAACGCGCTGTCAAAGAGCCCTTGCCGCTGTTGGGAATCCGCGGTGCCATCGAGCATGGCGGGCAGTTTCCGTCGCCATGGACGCTCGAGGCGGTGCGCTGGAGTGAGTTGCCGGGGGGACGGACGAGCTCGCTGCTGGCCGCCTGGGTGCTGGAGGGGCGGCTGCCGTCCGGTAGGGAGCGGAGGAGTCGTCGCCGTTCGCCGTGGGCCGGAGCCTGCTGCCATCCGCCATGACGGGGAGGAGCAGGGAACGGGGGACTCCTGCCGACTGCCCGAACCTGGAGGAGCCGTCGCCGTCCACCAGGCGGCGGAGGAGTGTCGTGCCGTCCACCGAGGTCTATCCAGCGTCACCGCCAGGCACCGCGGAGAAGATCGCCCAGCGGGTGGCGGGCCGGATGGCAGCGCGTTGTGGGAACCGGATCAAGTTTTTTTTTTTTTTTCTTTTTTGTTGTTGTTTTTTTTTTTCTCTCTCCCCTCTCTCGTCTCTGTCGCTCCTCATGCTTCCGTCTCCTGTACTCTCGCCTCGTCTGTCCATACCCCCGGGTACCGCAGCCGCCGTGATCGGTCCCCCCGGGGAGGGGGGGGGGGGGAGTAGGCGCAGCCTCGGTGGTACCCCCCGGCCTGCGAGGGGCGATGGGGGTATGTGGCGAGCAGGACGAGGCCGAGGGCCGTGGGAGGACGGCGCGAGGCCGGTGGCGTAATTATGATGAGCTACACCTGTGAGACGCACCGGTCTCGCATCTCTCACGGAGGAGCGGAGGCATAAAGGAGGAGCGACGACAGTGAAGAGCGAGAGAGGACAGGCCTGTGTTTTAGTTGATGTTTTGTTTTTGGTTTGTGTTGCCAGCAGTCGTCCGTGAGGGGCTGCTGGCTTTTATTTTCATTTTTGTATTTGTGGATTTATTTATTAAAATATGTTGAATGTTCGCCGGTTCCCGCCTCCTTCTTCCCACAACATCATACCTCGTTACACAGATCTTTCACCTTATAGAGAATATTTGGCGCATCATTAAACGAAAAATACGTCAAAGATGACCACAAACTCTTCAGCAGCTAGAAACTTATATAAGACAAGAATGGGACCAAATTCCAACACCAAAACTCCAGCAACTCATAACCTCAATGCCCAGACCTCTTCAAACTGTTTTGAAAAGAAGAGGAGATGCTACACCGTGGTAAACATGCCCCCGTCCCAACTATTTTGAGACCTGTTGCAGGAATCAAATTTGAAATTAGCTAATTTTGGGCATAAAATTGTAACATTTCTCAGTTTAAACATTTGTTATGTTATCAATGTTAAACTGTGAATAAAATATTGGCTCACGTGATTTGAAAGTCTTTTAGTTTTCATTTTATTCAAATTTGAAAAACGTCCCAACTTTTCCGGAATTTGGGTTGTAATTTTTTTCTAATGCATATCATTAAAAAACACTAGCCAGTTTCTTCTAAAACATTTTATTCTTGTATTACCACACTGAGATCAACAGCAATAAAAAGGATGACATGAGATTTAGACAAGACAATATACTCTCTCTCTTCTCTCACACACTCATATACACATACATTGGGAAAGTCGAGAGTTTTTCTTCCTCCAGTTTTAGTGTTTATACAGTTTTATGACAGATACTTTTTCTGGCAAAATGTAAAAATGACAAGAGACAGAATTGCTTCATTAAGCTTAAAAGGATCCAGGTACAAATACAGGACAGGACTTAATGGAGAGTCTGACGTACAATATTGCTTTTACAGAGTGTAGCCCATAAAACTGTTCGAGCTGGACATCGTTAGAGATGAGAAGAAGAAAAAAATGCATACCTTTAAACATATGGCTCCTTGTTTGAAAGGACAGCATTGTCAGATGTTTTGTAGATACATGTTTTTGGTGATGTGTTTATTCTAAAATGACTGTTTTAAGCTAATGGGGCTGAGAAAATATTGAAGGGACTGAAACAAAGAAGTGTAGGACTGGCTTCAAAAAGTTTGATAATGGAATATGGAGCAGGTGTCTGCTAAATGTCTTTTTGTGTAGACATTAATGTGAAAGTCTGGTGTATGTCAGGGGTTTCAGAGTGGGAGGAGCCAATACAGTATATGGGTACAATAGAGTGCAACAGTTGGGTTCCGGAAGGAAAATCTCATTCATTTTCTATCGTAGGGGAAGCAATCTAAATGGATCATTTGAACTAAACATGCTTTGATGTGCATAAACGTGTGAATTGTATGGACTCCTTAAATCATTTGGTTGTACAGTGTCCTTTTGGAGTCTCCCAAATATCCTTTTTTGGAAAGACCTAAATTTACCTTGAAGCTTGCAGAAAATACAGTTTTGTGAGAATAATGGTTTACTCTGCTGGATATTGCAAATGATGACAAAATAAACATGTTAAACAAGATAAATGGTGTATGCTTAATTTCACGATAAGTGAAAAAGGGTGCGATTAATCGCAATGAAAATGTTTAATCTATTGACAGTCCTAGTTTATAACCCTTAAACAGAGGACCTGTACTAATACCCATACTTGTAGCCTTTGCACTTCACCACTTGTCTACTTGCATGACATATTTCTTGTATTTGGCCAAAGTTTTCAAGTGGGTGCAAAGACTGCAAGTATGCGTAGAATTTTTGATTACCCAATGGGACACACTTACAACATAGTGCTGTAAAAATGCAAGAGCTTTATTTACACATTTTGATTTTCAGTACACTTCAAACTTTAAAATGTCTGGTCATTACCTATATAACAAACACAATTTACATGTGGTGCTTCATATTAAGTGATAAAAAGCAGATGCAATCTGCGTATCTGCACCAATACAATTTCCAAACTTTTACGTTTTACTACCAATTCAAATTCAATTCACATTTATTTGTATAGCGCTTTTCTCAATATGTATCGTTTCAAAGCAGCTTTACAGAAAATGCATGTGTCTACATTGCAATTTAGAGTAATTTGTTATCAGAGGTGACTGCGTCCAAGTAATGTCAATATGTTGTGATCATCATCATTACAAAATATAGAAACATTTTAATTTACAATTTAACAAGTTATATGCAATGTCTAATTTAAATTATACTGAAAAGTTTTCCTAGACAAGTTCCAGAACTAATGAATGGATTCTCTTAGCATTAAATACCGCTCTGCAGCTTTAAGTGTACTGCGCTTTGGCATTTTTCAGACCTGCTCACTTATTAACTGTCACATGCACACACTCTCTAGTGTGCCAAGACCGCAAGTGTGGGTAATGGGACAGGCCCACCAACAATTTTAAGTGCCTATGGGAAAAATTAATGGGAGAAATGCTTCCGAAACCAAGGCCGCTGAAAAGTGTGCGGGCACTGTTGCACTCTAAAACATTTCTTAGAATGAAAATTGACTTCTTTTTTAATACAGAAATTGCATAAGTAAGGTCTAATTTTGACTGTAGGTTTCCATTGAGGTTAAACTAATGTAACTGATGGTTTGTCCATGCTTCTGTGTCTTATGTGTGGTGAAGTCTGCCTCCCCCTGGGCACCCCAGAGCATCTCCTGAACACGTCAAAGAGCCCCTGGAATATATGCGCAAAGCCCAGGTACACATTCTTTCTCTTATTTCTATAGGGGTTCAAGAAAAGGGGTTGTTAGAAATTGTTAGAATTTCCAAGGATCAGCATTCTCCCCTAAAAGTGATCGGGCAGACCAAACCATAAGTCGCAGAGACTTGAAACTTCAAGGGATGGTAATACCCACCCAGTCTACAACGTCACCAAGGCTCGCCCCAATCGGCCTGATGGTGGCGCCACAGCGATCAAAGGTATGTGATGGCTCATAACTCCTAAGCCATTCGTCGCAGACTCAAGTGTCTTATGTCGTTGGATGCACGTTTCGGATTTGATTGTCACCCTGGTGAATTTTTTTTTTACAAATCGGAACCGGAATTCAATCGCGGCACCTTGGACACGTATCGTCAGCCAATGAAGTTTGAGCGGCTGTCAGACAAGGAAAACTCGCTAAGGCCTGTTTAACTCACGGCCCTAGAGGCCTGTGAGAAATTCAAAAGAAATCGGCCACTGGGGGGTGCCTCCGCGTTTTTAAAGTGCGTAAAATATTGTATATCACACGATTTTTCGCACATGCCCACGACATTCATACCATATGGTAGAACTCATTCTGAGCAACTTTGCCTCTTGGACCACTGCTGTCAATCGAATCGTTCGTTAAATATTGGAGATTATTTCACAAACCTACTTTCACGATTTAGTCCTAGGTTTTTTGCTCAACCTCGACAAAGACTATAGATATAGAAAGATGGTTCACTCCTATTACTTATGAATGGGAGAAACTGCAACGCGCAATATGACGGAATAGACCCGCCTTCTAAAGTAAAAGAGCCAATCGCTGATTGGTAAAGTCATTGTGTCACTGCAGCTGCCGTTAGAAGCTCGGGTTCCCATAGAAACCTGAGACTCGCGATTAGGACTGCACATGCGCATTGGCTGGTCGAGCCTGAAAACTAAGCTTTTTTTAACTCTATTTGAGCATAAGAAACAACATTAACGGGACAGTTCATGTCAGATTTTGTTGCTGATTTGAAATGGGTTATTTAGTTGTGAGTTTGGCAAGCAGTTTTTGAGATTTCAGGATTCCCGCATTCAAATAGATAGAACTTGGATGACCAAAATGGCTGCCCGGAGGCGTTGCAAATATGGCCGCCGAGTGAACCGACTTTCCTTGAAAGGGACTTAGACCTTTTTAAGCTTTAAAACATGTATTTCATTAGGAAATTGCCTGTTTTGGCTGTAAATTGTCTTTTCACATATGATCTAGGTGGTTACTGTCACATTTTGCCTGTGTTTTGGTTTCATTTTTATATTGGACTTTCAGTTTCCTGTGTTCCCTCTAGTCATTAGTTACCATGGACACTCTACTATTTGATTATTTGAGTTTGTTTGACTAAATAAATACTTTTGTTTTGAACCCTTTGCATTGTGTGTGTGTGTGTGTGTGTGTGTGTGTGTGTGTTGTAGGTGAGCTGGGAGAAGAGGATCCTGAAGAGTTTGAACAGTATGTGCTCTGAGTTAGGAATCCCACTGGCACGAAAGGTAAAGGTCTAAACCAGCGTATGTACAACACAGAATCTATTACATATTCATTTAATCAGTTATATGTTTTTTTTTTCCCTCTTTTTCTCGTTTTATAGCGTCCCGTCTCAGAGCAGAAAGAGCTGACAAATAAATGGAACGAGATGGGAACTGATGAACCAGGTAATGTAGACATTCACAACCCCTGACATGTGTTCGAGGTTACATCTCGGTGTGTGTGCGTGTTAATGCATGCACTCTATTGCAGAATGTTTACACACAGAGGTTTGGCTCACACACAGAAGCCCTGAGCAGTATAACAGCTCCATAACAATGCTATCAGTTTGCAGTGTGTATGATAACATTTACCGCCTTCTGGAGGACACTGGCATAAACAGCCCTGCCTGTGAAACCAGAGCATGTCCAGATCCCTGGACCGCATCCCAATTACTAAAGCTTTCTTTCTTGCGTTCTTCTTTCTGCTTGCGTTCTTTTGCACTTTTTTTTCTTTTCTTGGTTTCTCTTATTCTGTCTATCTTACAATTTTGCCATGAATTTGAAACAGAGCGTAATACTGCCAGGCCAGCAGCTTTTGTTCATGTTAAAGAAATAACTTTCTCCCAAAATGAACATTTGGTCATCATTTACATCATTTACTCACTCTCAGCACACTACCAGTCAAAAGTTTGGAGTAATTAAGATGTTTTAATGTTTTGAATGAAGTCTCTTATGCTCACCAAGGCTGCATTTAGGCCTACTTGATCATTGGTCCCCAATGATTTCTGCATATTGGAATGATTTCTGATGAATCGTGATTTTATTTAAAATATAATTTATAATATATAATTTAATTTCAGATAAATGCTGTTCTTTTACCCTTTCTATTCATCTAAGAATCCTGAAAAAAATTATCTCAGTTTCACAAAAAATATAAAGCAGCTTTGTTTATTAAAGTATCTTTATTCATGAATTTGTCTCCTTGCTACCATGATAATTATGACATTAACAATGATAATAATAAGAACTATTATTAATAATTGAGCACCAAAAATAATTGATTATAATGGATATTAATATTTATGCTAAGCCTAAGAGACTTCTTTCAAAAATACTCAATAATTTAAAACAATAATTTTATTCCAAAATGAATTATTCCGAAATGTTGAGTTTGTGTATTATCAAAATCATGCACCTCAGAGAATTTCATCATCCTGAATCTCATCATTTGCATCATGTTTGGCATCAAGTCTTTATTCTCTAAATAGCTTTTTAAATATCAAAATGTAAATATTTTGAGTCTCCCTCTCCTTTCTTTTTCTTCCTTTCACTTAAGTGTAGATCTTACCAAGTCATTCCATTGGGCTTTTAAGTATAATGTAAACAAAACAGGTTCTGATTAGCATCCTAGTATGTTGCCCGTGTTATTTGTCAACCATATTCTGTTGCGCTCTTGTTTTCAATTACACTAATTGCTAGGCCATTACATACAAGTTTGGAAGCACTCAGATCTCTGTATTCTTTATTTAATTGCAGACCTAAGCAAATTCAGGCCTGTCTACGCACCCAAAGACTTCCTTGAGGTGGGTCTCGTTTACATAATCTAATCAGTTTATTCTAAAACATCCGGTCCAAATGAGAAAGATTGGGATGGATATGAAGCAGCTGATTGGATTCCCTCAGGAAATGTTCGGTTAAATTACTCTGAGTGAGAATTGACTGAGAGGTTGTTTTGATAGCACCACAGAACCTCTTGATGAATGGTTTATTTATATTTGGCATATTGAATTGGGATAAGAAGGGGTTTGTAGAAAATGTTATCAAAGGTTTTAGCATTTGTCGTGTCTAGTACTTTTTACTATAAGTATTCTTATTTAGGTAATATGAAATGTATTACTTGTCTTGTAGGTGCTGATTGGTTTGAGAAATCTGAATAATGATCGCAGTGAAGATCTAACAGTAAGAAGCAACTGGGGTTTAATCCAGGTTTCCCTCAATGTCCGTGACATTCCTCAAATGGTGAGTCACCCTCTCTTTATTTTGCTTCTTCTATTTTCATGTCAAGACAAACAATTGGCATTGCAACTGCTGATAATCATCTGAAACCATTTCTATAAACAAATTATAGTAATTAAGTCAAGAGTTCTAGAGAAATTGAAATGATTGTGGAAAACTATCTTGGTGTTCACTGTGGACGAGATCTCGCGATATTAAAACGTGACGATATTTTTTTCTGTCTCGCGAAATCAGCATGACGGAGTTGAGTTTGTGGTAAATCCTTGCTGTTTTTTTGGGGGGTTTCCAATAACGTGCATTTGAGAAAACATATAAAGTCTGACACGCTTTGTTTCATTGCGTTGTTATCATTTACATGTGTTGAGCATGTAACTCAAACACCATCTCTGCATATGCTGTGAGTTTAGCTCTCTTATAACGTTCATCTTGCAACGCAACATGCGCCATTTCACCAGATTTGTAACGTAAATCATTTATAAAGCTAGGCCAACACAGGGGAATACATCAATATGTTTCTAAATATGCAAATTGTTGTTCATCGCGATTTCAAAACAAAGTTTGTTATTGTTCAAGAAATTACAGTGAGTGTAGCATTTCTATCATAAAGATATTTCATATATTTAAAGATTAAGTGGACATTTTAATTTAATGTTGTTTGGCCAAATTAAACAAGGATTTGATGCTGTAAAGTGTAACAACAATCACCAGGCCTTTGGCTTCCTCTGCAGTCATTTGATATAATAATGTACATAAGTTGATTGTTTATATTATGTTTATATGATTACATAATGTATTTTAACAGTGTTGTTCAATAAAATCATAGGATTACTTGCTTTTGAACCAATTACCATTGCCTTATTGTTATTATATTTATTTTAAGTTATTTTAAAGGCTATTGTTCACTTAAGTCTATTTTTATGGCCACAAAAATGATCAGATTACACTATTAATTGTCAAAATAACCAGCCAATTACTCGATTACCAAAATAATAATTACCGACAGCATTAGATTAGTTAAAACTTCAAAGTACACCTGCATTGTTTTGCATTTTGAATAATTTTTTTTCCAGTCATCTATTTCATCATTGAAGATTTCTTAAAAATGGTGTTTATACATCATCTCATCTCGTTCTCGGGAACCAAATGTTGTGTATCGTTTCGTCTCGTGAGATAAGTGTATCATCACACCCAGATGGCATGCATTAGAAGAAGTGATTTATGTGAAACAAATTTGGCCAAATTCTTTTGCAAGAATTCAAATAGATGAATTATCATAAACCTAATCCACTTTGTCCTTTTGTAGGGATCAAATATTTTGATAATTGTGGCCCATTATTTCTCTGTGTTGCAGAGGGAAACATATCCAGAACTGGGTCTTACTTATGGGCAGCTTGGTATAGATGATCACACTCATGTTCCCCCAGGTATTTATTTACTCATTCCATTCATAACATGATTATGGAATAATGGAAGATTACGTGGGCTGAGCTCCACTCCCGCCAGGTCCCAAAGTCCTTTCGCACTGGTCCAAATAGTTGTAGTTGATGTTTCTCTTGTTTTCTCCTACTAACTTGTCACAAGTCACCAGAAGCTTCACCCACTGTATACACCCTGTGTAATATGTTCCGACTCCCTAAATTCTGTATTTACTATATTGTATTTAAAGCTACCAAAGAGGCTCACTACTCATTTGTAAATATCTGTGTTGTATGGTCTGTTTGCACTATCACTTCTTTTCTATCTTTCACTATCTCTCTGCTGTTTCAACACAGATTTGTTTGAGAGTGAGCACATTCTCATTGGAAAAAAAGGTAAAAATAAACTCTTTTTGCCGTTATCATGACACTAATGCTTGTTTAAAACCGCTTTATCACTCTTGTCTTGTTGGGAATATTTGTTTAATATTTGCCATTCCATTTCCCCTCAAATAATAGTCTGATCAGAATTTGAAGGCAGCTTAGCTGTGAGATCCCATGATGCTATGCAATCAGAAGAATAAAATAAGTTTTATGAAATTATGATCACATTTATTGTGAGAAAAAACATTTACACTACCTTTAAAAAAAAAAAACATTGATACTTCCATTCAGCGAGAATGCATTCAATTAATCAAAATGGCAGTAAATAAATCTTTTTGTTACCAAATATTTCTATTTCAAAACATTCTGTTCTTTTGAACTTTTTTTTTCATCAGTAAAATCCTGAAGAAATGCATCATGTTTCCACAAGAATATTAAGCAGCACAACTGTTTTCAAGATTGATAATAATAAGAAACATTTCTTGAGCACCAAATAAGCACATTATAATGTTTTCTGAAGGATCATGTGACACTGAAGATTGGAGTAATGATGCTGAAAATACAGCCTTGCCATTATTTTCAAAATATATTGAAATAAAAACCTTTCATTTTAAGTTGTAATAATATTGCACAATATTACTGTTTTACTGTATTTTTGATCAAATAAATGCAGTCTTGGTGGGCATTAGACACTTAAAAATCATAAAAATCTTTCTTTAAAAACAAAACAAAACATTAAAACCCTTCCCAAAATATTTGGTCCCCCCAAACAACGGTAGTGTAACTTACTTAATGATTTCTCACTTTAATTTGTTCTGGATCATTAGACCTGATGTCATGAATTTTCTTACTGTAAGATGTTCCTTCATATACAAAACACTGCCTGTTTAGTCATCGACAGACTAGGCGGCAAGGCAGCTGCTTTAGGTTTTGGACGCATCCACAGAGGGTCTCTCTCTGAAAGGCCAAAGTATATGGAGGATTAGCTTTGGATATGACAAGAGCCTCTCAAGATGTGTTTACTAAAACAAATGCGGCTTCTTCTCCTGTTTTTCTGCGTTTCTGTAGTGGTAAATGAGCAAGACAGTGCAGCGGCGCAGCAGTACAGCAGGCAGGGCTGTCCCACGGGTCTCAGGGCCCAGCTATGGACTCTCATCCTAAATACTACTGATGATCCTGAGGTACTGACTGAATTTCAGAATGCATTTTTTGTGCCCATCAAGGTCATTGTGTTTTCAACATTGATAATAATAAGACATGTTTCTTGAGCAGCAAATTAGAATGATAAAATATTTTAAAATATATTAGAATAGAAAGCAGCTATTTTTCATTGTAATAATATTTCACAATATTACAGTATTTACTGTATTTTAATCGAATAAATGCACCCTTGGTAAACATAAAAGGCTCAAAAACAAACAAAAATCTTAAATCTTACAGACCCCAAACTTTTGAACGGTAGTGTATAAATATTTCTCTCTCCCCTTTTATACACACAAAATCAGTTACAGGTCCTCAACCATATGTAAACCTACCATAAATATTTATGTACATTTAAACAAATTAAACTGTTTGTGTATATCTCAACTGACATTTATGGCAGTTGTTTTGAACATGTGCCAGAACTGACATTTAATGGGTATTTATTTGTACTTATCAGAAGCATTCTTGACTGAAACGTTCTATATGCCATGCAAATTACAGTTAAAAAGGTAAAAGGTAGTAAAATCATTGCACTTTTTTTTTTTGAGGGTTAACAGAAGTTAAAAAGAAGAGGTGAACATGCTTTCACAGTAAAGCTTTTGGAACGAATTCAAGTCAGTTTGACATCAGAATATAGTGTGTTTGGTTGGTGAGGAAGCGATTTTCTCTGATGTATAGACCTTATGTAGCCCCGCCCCTTTTCAGCGCTGTTCTCGTTGTCTTTTGACTTCCGGTCTGTATTTTCACAGCGATCTTGCGTATTTATGAATGAACGGCTCGTTTAAAAATCTTCCCGGCCTGCTGACATTTGTTGAGACATCGGCTTTAAACATTACAATCCTCATGATAACTTTTGTTAACTTTACATTAATTAAATTCACTTCAAAAGCTAATTACTCCTGGACAGCAATGCCATAGAAATATACAGAGCGACCGCAAAAACGGAAGTTAAAAGACAATATTCTAAAGATGGCGGCACCCTCGTTTCTCTGGCGCATAAGGTCCGTACTTGTAAACCATATTCGAGTCTGCTTGATTAGGTGGTTTGGCAGCCTCTATTAAGGACGTATAATTTCCTTGTTCCTGGGCACACTTATAACAGCATAATGTCTTTCAAAATGTTACAAAAGCCCTAAAATCGTACTGTGGTCCAGACCAAGCAGTTTTAAATACAGTGGGGAGAACAAGTATTTGATACACTGCTGATTTTGCAGGTTTTCCCACTTACAAACCATGTAGAAGTCTGTAATTTTTATCATAGATACTCTTCAACTGTGAGTGATAGAATCTGAAACAAAAATCCAGAAAATCACATTGTATGATTTTTAAGTAATTAATTTGCATTTTAATGCATGACATAAGTATTTGATACATCAGAAAAGCAGAACTTAATATTTGGTACAGAAACCTGTGTTTGCAATTACAGAGATTATACGTTTCCTGTAGTTCTTGACCAGGTTTGTACACACTTCAGCAGGGATTTTGGCCCATTCCTCCATACAGACCTTCTCCAGATCCTTCAGGTTTCGGGGCTGTCGCTGGGCAATACGGACTTTCAGCTCCCTCCAAAGATTTTCTATTGGGTTCAGGTCTGGAGACTGGCTAGGCCACTCCAGGACCTTGAGATGCTTCTTACGGAGCCACTCCTTAGTTGCCCTGGCTGAGTGTTTCGGGTCGTTGTCATGCTGGAAGACCCAGCCACGACCCATCTTCAATGCTCTTGCTGAGGGAAGGAGGTTGTTGGCAAGATCTTGCGATACATGGCCCCATCCATCCTCCCCTCAATACGGTGCAGTCGTCCTGTCCCCTTTGCAGAAAAGCATCCCCAAAGAATGATGTTTCCACCTCCATGCTTCACGGTTGGGATGGTGTTCTTGGGGTTGTACTCATCCTTCTTCTTCCTCCAAACACGGCGAGTGGAGTTTAGACCAAAAAGTAATCCATGACAGCGTAGTGTGTTACTAATAGTTTTCTTTGAGACTGTGGTCCCAGCTCTCTTCAGGTCATTGACCAGGTCCTGCCGTGTAGTTCTGGGCTGATCCCTCACCTTCCTCATGATCACTGATGCCCCACGAGGTGAGATCTTGCATGGTGCCCCAGACCGAGGGAGATTGACCGTCATCTTGAACTTCTTCCATTTTCTAATAATTGCGCCAAAAGTTGTTGCCTTCTCACCAAGCTGCTTGCCTATTCTGCCGTGCAAAGGCAAAAGACCGTAACTTCGTTTTTGGTCGAAAATGAGTTATTTATATTTTTGACACATTCAAGACCTTCTTTATCATGTGGATAAGTATCTTGAATCAATTCCGTTTATTTTTCGAGAAAATAATGATTTGTCTTAACAGTAACTTCCAAAAGCCCATGAGAAACCAAGGCAGAACACCGTAACATCAGTTACCGCTCTTTGGCTTTGTTTTGGAACGCTCAAATTACGAGTTACGGTGCTCTGCCTTTGTTTAGCCGCGCGTCAATATGAAGTTACGGTGCCGGTGTTCAATCAAACAATGCTACCTACCAGATTGTAAGGTTATCTGCCTTTGTTTTAATGTCCATTAAAATTACGGTGTATCCTGTGTACTTTGTACAGCTGCCATCAGTCGCTCTAACTTCTGATGTCCTCAGAGCGGTCAGAACATTTAGTATGGTCTGCTCCATCGACAAACGTGCGATATCGATCGCGAAGGATTATGCAGAGTTGACAGAAAAACGTTACACATTGCCGTAGGCTATCAGATGAATACATCCATGAATTAAAGCTCGCAAACTAGCTGGCAGAGTGCCAAAACTTCGCCTTCAGCCCCGCCCTAAACGCGGTCGAGTCAACGCTGGACTAATAGGAGGTATTTTGTCATGTCAAATGTATTAATAATGCCATCAGAATGCAACCAAAGCACAGGATAGCAATAAGTAGATGGCTATAAATAATTGTAAATCATACAAAATAAATGCCATGATCACTAGATTTTATACAGGTGTGGACTATAATGATTTTGTTAATGGTGATCAGCAACTAAATATTGATAATGTGGAAGTTACTGCCTTTTGCCTTGGTATGACCTCTCACTTTTTGCTGACAATACAAAGGCAGAGTACAGTAACTTTAAAATAGTGGTCAAAAGTCAAGTTTGAGCTCAAGATTTTTTTATGTATATAATTTCCATTACTAAAACATATATTTGCCAAATTTCCAGTGTCCTACCTATAATTAATTAAGCGGGACAACTAAAAATCTTTAAAGTCATTTTTCTCAGTTCCACACTCTAGCGACTTAAGGTCTTTTGCCTTTGTAGGGCAGTATTGTCCTGTAGCCCATCCCAGCCTTGTGCAGGTCTACAATTTTATCCCTGATGTCCTTACACAGCTCTCTGGTCTTGGCCATTGTGAGAGGTTGGAGTCTGTTTGATTGAGTGTGTGGACTGTCTTTTATACAGGTAACAAGTTCAAACATGTGCAGTTAATACAGGTAATGAGTGGAGAACAGGAGGGCTTCTTAAAGAAAAACTAACATGTCTGTGAGAGCCGGAATTCTTTCTGGTTGGTAGGTGATCAAACACTTATGTCATGCAATAAAATGCAAATTAATTATTTAAAAATCATACAATACAATAATTCTGGATTTTTGTTTTAGATTCCGTCTCTCACAGTTGAAGTGTACCTATGATAAGAATTACAGACCTCTACATGCTTTGTAAGTAGGAAAACCTGCAAAATCGGCAGTGTTTCAAATACTTGTTCTCCCCACTGTACATCATCCTTCTCAATAATACAATTAGCTTTGAGCTTCTTGTTTGGCATAAATTACAGATCAGGTACCCCCTGTGATTTTTTTTTTCACCCTGGGCATCTAATAGCTGCCATTTTCAAACGTGAAACAGTGTCTCTCAGCTGGCTGATTAGTCCTTGGCCCTCCATTAAAGCAGTGAAACGGCATCTGGAGAATGTTCTTTCTCTATGTGTTAATGCGAAGACAAACACCCGGCGTGGGGCGACACAATTTAAACAAGTAGAGTAATCCCTCACTCTTTTGAGCTTGTGCTGTAGATGTGGGCAGGACAGGAGCCGTTGGAATGACAGAGGGGAAGAGGGGAAATCACAAGAGTTTAAAATGTTTCAGGTGGAACAATTATGTAACTGCTGATAAAAGCCGCTGTCTGGATGACAGTGAACAGCTGTCATGCCTATCCTCACAGCAAAATGTGAAAAATTATCCTGTCCCTCTGGGTTTCAGGAGGGGAATGGGCTTTAAGAAAGACTTAGAGGCTGTCTTAAAGGGATAGTTCACCCTAAAATGAAAATTAAGTCATTATTTACCCACCCTGGTGTTGTACTAATGTAGAACGCCCTTCTTTCTTTTATGAATCACAGGGAATTGAAAAAAAAATTCCAGCTCGCACTCATCTATATAATGGCAGTGAATACTGTATCTGCAACCAGCATCGAGCTTTTTAAAAAAGATGCAAAAAAAGTGAAGAAAGTACATGGATATTGTATTTCTATTTCATGTCGTGTTTTTGTTCATCTTGATTTCTCAAAACGTCTGTGCTTTTTCTGAGCAAGACTGAGTGAACTGCGGCGCTAATAGTGTTTCACAAACGCAAACATCACGTAGCTGTGCACAGACCAACAGCCAAGGTCAAGAATTTCATTAGATAATACATAAAATTATCACCAAACCCTATCGTATACCTTGCTATATATTGCATGGGATCATTCCTTGATACTTTGATACTTCATGTCTTTTTTACTGCCATTATATGTATTATTTGCACCAGTTTATTGTGACATTTAATTTTTGAGCCAGACATTTTCAGCTGGAGGTCCCACTGAGAGCATAACATGATTGAGTGATTGAAAGCGATCCTATTAATATGCTGCTTACAATAGCAATTTAATTAGTTAATTGGTTATTATAATTTATTTAGCTGTAATGACTGGGGGTAGTTTGATCTGTGTATAGGTGCTTCTTTGTCCATTATGTATTAATTAATCTAATTTAGCTGACTGAGATGAATTCACTTTGTCAGTTCTTTTGTTTTTATTTCATTAAACAGGTCATAACACATTATGAACAGCTGAAGGCCAGAGTCATACATCATGGCCTGCTTGTGGACAACCTAATATATAAGGTACATTTACAATGCAGTTTATTTGATAGAAATGGTTTTGTATGCTGCATTTATTCTCTTGAAATTTCCTCAAATAGGTTTTGACCAATAGAGTAACAGTTCTGAAAGACTAATTTCTTCCAAGATCAAGTTTTCCATGTATGCTTTAAGGCCAGTACATACCACACTGAAGCCAAAGAACTAGCGGCGGTGGTGTCGGCTCACGTCAGCTGCGTCTGGGCAAAAAATTGGTTTTAAACATACTGTAAATGAGAGATAATAACTGTCTACCACAGCAGATGACAGTGTATTCACCATTCAAAAAAGAGAATATGAACTAGTGAACTAGGAATGCGAATATACACACTGTAACAAAGCAATGCTTGCTTACCATTTTGAATATGAATCATGCTGATCAGTTTGTCTTCACTTATATTAATTAGGCTACATACGGCCATATCGTTATGAAAATATTTGCGTATTGGAATGCTCCAAAAAGATGAAGAAGAAATTTATAAGCGCCTTCTTTGTGTGCCCTCTTGTCATCGTCATTTGCTTGAACTTTTGTTTTTCTTCTTGTGCACTGGTTTTCAAAGCTGAACAGCCAATCAGAATGATCTCTTTTCCCAACGGCCCGACGCCAATTCAACATGTTCAATCGACCTGACTAAAGCCAATGGAGGTCCGATTAGAGCCGTAGTGCGAAACACACCGCAAAACTAGCCTGAGAGATGCTAAATGACTGCCTGACGGCCAACCCTTCGTTTTGGTGTGTCTCGACCCTAAGTGATTAACAGATATAATGGCAATAGGATTGTAGTTTTTTGTTACATATTAAAAACTGTCCGATTTTACCACACCTGGTGCACCCGTTTCTGAATAAAATGCCTGATTTTTCTTCTCAGGATGTGAAGCTCACTGCAAGTAATGACGATTACTACTTTGTGTTTGAGGACTATTTATATCAGGTGGGTGAATGCATGTCACTGACAGTGTAACACACTCACAATGCAAACTTTCAATCACTTATGAGAATTTTTCTCTGGGAATCACAAACAAGCTCTGATAATCAAAGAAGTAAAACAGTTTCCCAAGTTCTTTTGGACATGACATTGATATAGGTCTTTGTACACATATCGCTGTAGACTAAACTATTGTCAGAAAGTTACTCATGCAAACCAATGCTCTTTCACTTCACATACCTAAATTTGGATAGATACAGATAGGACTGGGTTGTGTAGTCTCACAGATAGACCTCTCTATAATATACCTCTCTATTCACATGAGTCATTTCTTATTATAGGAGCATTATTACATTTCCACTGCTTGATATTCACTTTCACCACACAATCATACTCAAGTTTAATTTGCGGGTTAATTTTTTCCCATAACACAGTAAAACACACTGAGATACCTTGCCTTATTATGCCATCATGTATATAGTATATATAGAATATAAGTACTAAGTACATGTAGTTAATTACTATTACTTAGGACTTAATTGTATAATTGCACTGTAACCCAGACATCTTAAAATAAAGTGTAACCGAACCAGCAATTTAAGAGAGATTTTCAAAGTCGTTGTTCACTTGTTTCATTAGCTGGTATCCTCTGGACAACCATCAATGTGCTTCGTTCCTAATTTTTGCTGAGATAAACAAAAGATATGGCCAGTGTTTGGGCTTCACAGGAGTACATTGTGTCTTCACTATGGAACGGTAATATGAGTTGCAGGTGTGAGGTGATAAAGGAGCCAGGCTGGTTGTAAATATTGGTTTAGTGTGAAATCTGTGGGTCGTTCAGACACTGGGTGGTCATGTTTTTGTTAGAGAGGTGAATTTGGGGA